>NC_072770.1:14583219-14845719 GCF_022539595.1 Amphiprion ocellaris
TAAATTTAGCATCTTTCTGCAGGTTTCAGGGCTCTCAGGGTGAATCTCTGCCTGATTACTGTTATAATTCTGATATTTTTCTGATAAATTTAACATCTTCCTGCAGGTTTTGGTCTAATTTCGATGTTTTCTCTCTAAATTTAACATTTTTCTGCAGGTTTCAGGTCTCTCAGGATGAATCTCTACCTTATAAATGTTATAATTTTGATGTTTTTCCTCTAAATTTAACATTTTCCTGCAGCTTTCGGGCCACTTGCGATGAATCTCCACCTGATAAATGTCATAATTCTGATGTTTTTCCTCTGAACTTGATGTCTTCCTGCAGGTTTTGGTGTAATTTCTCAGTTTTTCCTCTAAATTAACGTCTTCCTGCAGGTTTCAAGGCTCTCAGGGTGAATCTCTACCTGATAAATATTATAATTCTGATATTTTTCCTTTAAATTTATCATCTTTCTGCAGGTTTCAGGGCTCTCTGGATTAATCTGCCTGATAAATATTACAATTCTGATGTTTTTCCTCTAAATTTAGCATCTTCCTGCAGGTTTCAGGGTGAATCTCTGCCTCGTTAATGTTATAATTCTGATATTTTTCTCATAAATTTGACATCTTCCTGCAAGTTTTGGTCTAATTTTGATGTTTTCTCTCTTAATTTAACATCTTTCTGCAGGTTTCAGGGCTCTCAGGGTGAATCTCTACCTGATAAATGTTATAATTCTGACATTTTTCTTATAAATTTAACATCTTTCTGCAGGTTTCAGGGTGAATCTCTGCCTCGTTAATGTTATAATTCTGATATTTTTCTTATAAATTTGACATCTTCCTGCAAGTTTTGGTCTAATTTTGATGTTTTCTCTCTTAATTTAACATCTTTCTGCAGGTTTCAAGGCTCTCAGGGTGAATCTACCTGATAAATATTATAATTCTGATGTTTTTCCTTTAAATTTAGCATCTTTCTGCAGGTTTCAGGGCTCTCGGGATGAATCTGCCTGATAAATGTTAGAATTCTGATGTTTTTCCTCTAAATTTAGCATCTTCCTGCAGGTTTCAGGGTGAATCTCTGCCTCGTTAATGTTATAATTCTGATATTTTTCTTATAAATTTAACATCTTCCTGCAGGTTTTGGTCTAATTTCTCAGTTTTTCCTCTAAATTTAATGTGTTTCTTCAGGTTTCAGGGCTCTCAGGGTGAATCTCTACCTGATAAATGTTATAATTCTGATATTTTTTTTTATAGATTTAGCATCTTCCTGCAGGTTTCAGGGCTCTTGGGACTAATCTCTGCCCGATTAATGTCATAATTCTGATGATTTTCCTCTAAACTTAGCATCTTTCTGCAGGTTTTGGTGTAATTTCTCAGTTTTTCCTCGAAATTTAGGATCTTCCCTCAGGTTTCAGGGCTCTCATGATGAATCTCTGCCCGATAAATGTTATAATTCTAAAGTTTTTCCTCTAAATTTAGCATCTTCCTGCAGGTTTTGGTGTAATTTCTCAGTTTTTCCTCTAAATTAACGTCTTCCTGCAGGTTTCAAGGCTCTCAGGGTGAATCTCTACCTGATAAATATTATAATTTTGATGTTTTCCTCTAAATTTCGCATCTTCCTGCAGGTTTTGGTGTAATTTCTCAGTTTTTCCTCTAAATTAACGTCTTCCTGCAGGTTTCAAGGCTCTCAGGGTGAATCTCTACCTGATAAATATTATAATTTTGATGTATTCCTCTAAATTTAGCATCTTCCTGCAGGTTTTGGTGTAATTTCTCAGTTTTTCCTCGAAATTTATCATCTTTCTGCAGGTTTCAGGGCTCTCAGGATGAATCTCTACCTGATAAATTATATAATTCTGATATTTTTCCTCTAAATTTAACCTCTTTCTGCAGGTTTCAGGGCTCTCAGGGTGAACCTCTAACTAATAAAAGTAGTTATTTTGATGTTTTTCCTCTAAATTTAGCATCTTCCTGCAGGTTTCAGGGTGAATCTCTGCCAGATAAAAGTTATAATTCTAATGTTTTTCCTCTAAATTTAGCATCTTCCTGCAGGTTTCAGGATGAATTTCTACCTGCTAAATGTTATAATTCTGATATTTTTCTCATAAATTTAGCATCTTTCTGCAGGTTTCATTGCTCTCAGGGTGAATCTCTGCCTGATTACTGTTATAATTCTGATATTTTTCTGATAAATTTAACATCTTCCTGCAGGTTTTGGTCTAATTTTGATGTTTTCTCTCTAAATTTAACATCTTTCTGCAGGTTTCAGGGCTCTCGGGATGAATCTCTACCTCATAAATGTTATAATTTTGATGTTTTTCCTCTAAATTTAACGTTTTCCTGCAGCTTTCGGGGCACTTGGGATGAATCTCCACCTGATAAATGTCATAATTCTGAGGGTTTTCCTCTAAATTTAGCATCTTCCTGCAGGTTTTGGTGTAATTTCTCAGTTTTTCCTCTAATTTAACGTCTTCCTGCAGGTTTCAGGGCTCTCAGGATGAATTTCTGCCTGATAAATGTTACAATTCAGATGTTTTTCCTCTAAATTTAGCATCTTCCTGCAGGTTTTGGTGTAATTTCTCAGTTTTTCCTCGAAATTTATCATCTTTCTGCAGGTTTCAGGGCTCTCAGGGTGAATCTCTACCTGATAAAAGTTGTTATTTGGATGTTTTTCCTCTAAATTTAGCATCTTCCAGCAGGTTTCAGGGTGAATCTCTGTCTGATTACTGTTATAATTCTGATATTTTTCTTATAAATTTAACATCTTCCTGCAGGTTTTGGTCTAATTTTGATCTTTTCTCTCTAAATTTAGCATCTTTTTGCAGGTTTCAGGGCTCTCAGGATGAATCTCTACCTGATAAAAGTTGTTATTTTGATGTTTTTCCTCTAAATTTAGCATCTTCCAGCAGGTTTCAGGGTGAATCTCTGTCTGATTACTGTTATAATTCTGATATTTTTCTTATAAATTTAACATCTTCCTGCAGGTTTTGGTCTAATTTTGATGTTTTCTCTCTAAATTTAGCATCTTTCTGCAGGTTTCAGGGCTCTCGGGATGAATCTCTGCCAGATAAAAGTTGGTATTTTGATGTTTTTCCTCTAAATTTAGCATCTTCCTGCAGGTTTCAGGGCTCTCAGGATGAATCTCCACCTGATAAATGTCATAATTCTGATGTTTTTCCTCTAAATTTAACATCTTCCTGCAGGTTTCAGGATGAATCTCTGCCCGATAAATGTCATAATTCTGAGGTTTTTCCTCTAAATTTAGCATCTTCCTGCAGGTTTTGGTGTAATTTCTCAGTTTTTCCTCTAAATTAACGTCTTCCTGCAGGTTTCAAGGCTCTCAGGGTGAATCTCTACCTGATAAATATTATAATTCTGATATTTTTCCTTTAAATTTATCATCTTTCTGCAGGTTTCAGGGCTCTCGGGATGAATCTGCCTGATAAATGTTAGAATTCTGATGTTTTTCCTCTAAATTTAGCATCTTCCTGCAGGTTTCAGGGTGAATCTCTGCCTCGTTAATGTTATAATTCTGATATTTTTCTCATAAATTTGACATCTTCCTGCAAGTTTTGGTCTAATTTTGATGTTTTCTCTCTTAATTTAACATCTTTCTGCAGGTTTCAGGGCTCTCAGGGTGAATCTCTACCTGATAAATGTTATAATTCTGATATTTTTTTTATAGATTTAGCATCTTCCTGCAGGTTTCAGGGCTCTTGGGACTAATCTCTGCCCGATAAATGTCATAATTCTGATGATTTTCCTCTAAACTTAGCATCTTTCTGCAGGTTTTGGTGTAATTTCTCAGTTTTTCCTCGAAATTTAGGATCTTCCCTCAGGTTTCAGGGCTCTCGGGATGAATCTCTGCCTGATAAATGTTATAATTCTGATGTTTTTCCTTTAAATTTAGCATCTTCCTGCAGGTTTTGGTGTAATTTCTCAGTTTTTCCTCTAAATTAACGTCTTCCTGCAGGTTTCAAGGCTCTCAGGGTGAATCTCTACCTGATAAATATTATAATTTTGATGTTTTCCTCTAAATTTAGCATCTTCCTGCAGGTTTTGGTGTAATTTCTCAGTTTTTCCTCGAAATTTATCATCTTTCTGCAGGTTTCAGGGCTCTCAGAGTGAATCTCTACCTGATAAAAGTTGTTATTTTGATGTTTTTCCTCTAAATTTTGCATCTTCCAGCAGGTTTCAGGGTGAATCTCTGTCTGATTACTGTTATAATTCTGATATTTTTCTTATAAATTTAACATCTTCCTGCAGGTTTTGGTCTAATTTTGATCTTTTCTCTCTAAATTTAGCATCTTCCTGCAGGTTTCAGGGCTCTCAGGGTGAATTTCTGCCCGATAAATGTTATAATTCTGATGTTTTTCTTATAAATTTAGCATCTTTCTGCAGGTTTCAGGGCTCTCAGGGTGAATTTCTGCCCGATAAATGTTATAATTCTGATGTTTTTCTTATAAATTTAGCATCTTCCTGCAGGTTTCAGGGCTCTCAGGGTGAATCTCTACCTGATAAATGTTATAATTCTAATATTTTTCTTATAAATTTAACATCTTCCTGCAGGTTTTTGTGTAATTTCTCAGTTTTTCCTCTAAATTTAACGTCTTCCTGCAGGTTTCAGGGCTCTCAGGATGAATCTCTACCTGATAAATTATATAATTCTGATATTTTTCCTCTAAATTTAACCTCTTTCTGCAGGTTTCAGGGCTCTCAGGGTGAACCTTCTGACATTTTTCTTATAAATTTAACATCTTCCTGCAGGTTTCAGGGTGAATCTCTTCCTCGTTAATGTTATAATTCTGATTTTTTTTCTCATAAATTTGACATCTTCCTGCAAGTTTTGGTCTAATTTTGATGTTTTCTCTCTAAATTTAGCGTCTTTCTTCAGGTTTCAGGGCTCTCAGGGTGAATCTCTGCCTCCTTAGTGTTATAATTCTGATTTTTTTCTCATAAATTTGACATCTTCCTGCAGGTTTTGGTCTAATTTCTCAGTTTTTCCTCTAAATTTAGCATCTTTCTGCAGGTTTCAAGGTGAATCTCTGCCTCGTTAATGTTATAATTCTGATTTTTTTCTCATAAATTTGACATCTTCCTGCAAGTTTTGGTCTAATTTTGATGTTTTCTCTCTTAATTTAGCATCTTTCTGCAGGTTTCAGGGCTCTCAGGGTGAATCTCTACCTGATAAATGTTATAATTCTGACATTTTTCTTATAAATTCAACATCTTTCTGCAGGTTTCAGGGCTCTCAGGATGAATTTCTGCCTGATAAATGTTACAATTCTGATGTTTTTCCTCTAAATTTAGCATCTTCCTGCAGGTTTCAGGGTGAATCTCTGCCTCGTTAATGTTATAATTCTGATATTTTTCTCATAAATTTAACATCTTCCTGCAGGTTTTGGTCTAATTTCTCAGTTTTTCCTCTAAATTTAATGTGTTTCTTCAGGTTTCAGGGCTCTCAGGGTGAATCTCTACCTGATAAATGTTATAATTCTGATATTTTTTTTATAGATTTAGCATCTTCCTGCAGGTTTCAGGGCTCTTGGGACTAATCTCTGCCCGATAGATGTCATAATTCTGATGATTTTCCTCTAAATTTAGCATCTTTCTGCAGGTTTTGGTGTAATTTCTCAGTTTTTCCTCGAAATTTAGGATCTTCCCTCAGGTTTCAGGGCTCTCGGGATGAATCTCTGCCTGATAAATGTTATAATTCTGATGTTTTTCCTTTAAATTTAGCATCTTCCTGCAGGTTTTGGTGTAATTTCTCAGTTTTTCCTCTAAATTAACGTCTTCCTGCAGGTTTCAAGGCTCTCAGGGTGAATCTCTACCTGATAAATATTATAATTTTGATGTTTTCCTCTAAATTTAGCATCTTCCTGCAGGTTTTGGTGTAATTTCTCAGTTTTTCCTCTAAATTAACGTCTTCCTGCAGGTTTCAAGGCTCTCAGGGTGAATCTCTACCTGATAAATATTATAATTCTGATATTTTTCCTTTAAATTTAGCATCTTCCTGCAGGTTTCAGGGCTCTCAGGATGAATCTCTACCTGATAAATGTTATAATTCTGGTATTTTTCTTATAAATTTAACATCTTCCTGCAGGTTTTGGTGTAATTTCTTAGTTTTTCCTCTAAATTTAATGTCTTTCTTCAGGTTTCAGGGCTCTCGGGATGAATCTCTTCCAGATAAAAGTTATAATTCTAATGTTTTTCCTCTAAATTTAGCATCTTCCTGCAGGTTTCAGGGCTCTCGGGATGAATCTCTGCCAGATAAAAGTTGGTATTTTGATGTTTTTCCTCTAAATTTAGCATCTTCCTGCAGGTTTCAGGGCTCTCAGGGTGAATCTCTACCTGCTAAATGTTATAATTCTGATATTTTTCTCATAAATTTAGCATCTTTCTGCAGGTTTCAGGGCTCTCAGGGTGAATCTCTGCCTGATTACTGTTATAATTCTGATATTTTTCTGATAAATTTAACATCTTCCTGCAGGTTTTGGTCTAATTTTGATGTTTTCTCTCTAAATTTAACATCTTTCTGCAGGTTTCAGGGCTCTCGGGATGAATCTCTGCCAGATAAAAGTTGGTATTTTGATGTTTTTCCTCTAAATTTAACATCTTCCTGCAGGTTTCAGGATGAATCTCTGCCCGATAAATGTCATAATTCTGAGGTTTTTCCTCTAAATTTAGCATCTTCCTGCAGGTTTTGGTGTAATTTCTCAGTTTTTCCTCTCAATTAACGTCTTCCTGCAGGTTTCAAGGCTCTCAGGGTGAATCTCTACCTGATAAATGTTATAATTCTGATATTTTTCCTTTAAATTTAGCATCTTCCTGCAGGTTTCAGGATGAATCTCTACCTGATAAATGTTATAATTCTGATATTTTTCTCATAAATTTAGCATCTTTCTGCAGGTTTCATTGCTCTCAGGGTGAATCTCTGCCTGATTACTGTTATAATTCTAATATTTTTCTGATAAATTTAACATCTTCCTGCAGGTTTTGGTCTAATTTTGACGTTTTCTCTCTAAATTTAATATTTTTCTGCAGGTTTCAGGTCTCTCAGGATGAATCTCTACCTTATAAATGTTATAATTTTGATGTTTTTCCTCTAAATTTAACATTTTCCTGCAGCTTTCGGGCCACTTGCGATGAATCTCCACCTGATAAATGTCATAATTCTGATGTTTTTCCTCTGAACTTGATGTCTTCCTGCAGGTTTTGGTCTAATTTCTCAGTTTTTCCTCTAAATTAACGTCTTCCTGCAGGTTTCAAGGCTCTCAGGGTGAATCTCTACCTGATAAATATTATAATTCTGATATTTTTCCTTTAAATTTATCATCTTTCTGCAGGTTTCAGGGCTCTCGGGATGAATCTGCCTGATAAATGTTACAATTCTGATGTTTTTCCTCTAAATTTAGCATCTTCCTGCAGGTTTCAGGGCTCTCAGGATTAATCTCTACCTGATAAATTTTATAATTCTGATATTTTTCCTCTAAATTTAACATCTTCCTGCAGGTTTCAGGATGAATCTCTACCTGATAAATGTTATAATTCTGATGTTTTTCTCATAAATTTAGCATCTTTCTGCAGGTTTCAGGGCTCTCGGGATGAATCTCTGCCTGATTACTGTTATAATTCTGATATTTTTCTGATAAATTTAACATCTACCTGCAGGTTTTGGTCTAATTTTGATGTTTTCTCTCTAAGTTTAGCATCTTTCTGCAGGTTTCGAGCCTCTCAGGGTGAATCTCTACCTAATAAATGTTATAATTCTGATATTTTTCTGATAAATTTAACCTCTTTCTGCAGGTTTCAGGGCTCTCAGGGTGAACCTCTAACTGATAAAAGTAGTTATTTTGATGTTTTTCCTCTAAATTTAGCATCTTCCTGCAGGTTTCAGGGTGAATCTCTACCTGATAAATGTTATAATTCTGAAGTTTTTCCTCTAAACTTGATGTCTTCTTGCAGGTTTTGGTGTAATTTCTCAATTTTTCCTCTAAAATTAGCATCATCCTGCAG
Source organism: Amphiprion ocellaris (assembly GCF_022539595.1). NCBI lineage: Eukaryota > Metazoa > Chordata > Actinopteri > Pomacentridae > Amphiprion > Amphiprion ocellaris. The sequence goes on from NC_072770.1 coordinate 14,591,215, forward strand.
GTTTTGGTGTAATTTCTCAGTTTTTCCTCTAAATTAACGTCTTCCTGCAGGTTTCAGGGCTCTCAGGATGAATCTCTACCTTATAAATGTTATAATTCTGATATTTTTCCTCTAAATTTAACGTTTTCCTGCAGCTTACGGGCCACTTGCGATGAATCTCTGCCTGATAAATGTTATAATTCTGATGTTTTTCTTATAAATTTAGCATCTTCCTGCAGGTTTCAGGGCTCTTGGGACTAATCTCTGCCCGATAAATGTCATAATTCTGATGATTTTCCTCTAAATTTAGCATCTTTCTGCAGGTGTCAGGGCTCTCAGGATGAATCTCTACCTTATAAATGTTATAATTCTGATATTTTTCCTCTAAATTTAACGTTTTCCTGCAGGTTTCAGGGCTCTTGGGACTAATCTCTGCCCGATAAATGTCATAATTCTGATGATTTTCCTCTAAATTTAGCATCTTTCTGCAGGTGTCAGGGCTGTACTGTTTAAAGTGAATGGTACTCTCTTATGGACTAGAATGGAGACCCCTCTTTGTCTGCTGTTATAACAAGATGAAAAGATAATACTATAATTCGAGTCTGATAAACATTTTTATTCCGACTGTAGTAAATCCGTTTCTTGGAGGAGCAAAATATCTGCTTTTAAGTTAGAGACATAGTCCATGATTTTAACTCTTTTTGTTTGTGAGCATATGCCATGAACATTTCAGGCTATGATATTAAACTTGAACATAGAGAGAAGATGTTCTGTCACTGAGTATGTAGCAATATAATATAACATCTGTGTGTGTCCTTGTGAGCTGTCTGTTGCTGTCTGTGAGCTGTGAGTGTTGGAGAGAGATGTATACAGCAGGTGAGGATCTATATATACATTATATAATAGCACATCATTGCCTGGAAAACTATCAACAAACACATTATAAAACATACAAGCACAATAAACATGGGAGGTACATAAAGTGTGAGTGAGAGTGTGGGGGTGAGTGTGTGAGAGGGGGAGAGGGCTAAAGGGAGACATATAGAGAGGGAGAGAGAGAAAAGTAGAAGGAGGGGGTTCTCCAGTGGGGAGTGTAGATTAGAAGAGTGAGACATTTACACCTGTGAGATTTTTTTTTTGATAACACTTTCTAGCATAAATGACTAAGTGATATATTAAACGTTTAAGCCAGTTGTTTGGGGTTTTTTTGGGTTTTTTTTTTTGTTTTTTTAGAAGAGCCAGGGGGTATCATTTCAAAGCACGTTAACCACTGACAATATTTTTTTTTTAAAGGAAGTAACGGGATCCGACCTGGTCAAAACAAACAATATATTTGTGTGATTTGTGTCTTCCCAAACACCCTGGCTGGTTTAGAAATGGCAGAAGATACTTTTAATGATGTCGCAGAGGAAGACTAGTGTGAATTGTGGTGATTGACAGGATTTGATTTAATGACATGTTCCTAATCCACCTTAGAGTACATGTAGGCTAAATATACAAATATGGCAGCACAATATCTTCAGAGTCCAACAGGAATGTGACTGTAGTCACTTCAATACATGCAATAGGTGCTTATGGCTCCCTGATAGGGCGAATAAACCCTTGTTTGTTTTGACCAGATTGAATCCCTTTACTTCGTTTTTAAATATATATATATATATATATATATATATATATATATATATATATATATATATATATATATATATATATATATATATATATATATATACATATATATGTATATTGTCAGCGGTTAATATGCTCTGAATGATGGTTAGGACGTGGATGACTGAACGAGTTTTCATTGTTTTCTGAGTGACTAGTTTTGATAACGCGGTCTCAGTTTGTTCCGATGCATTTTAGCAAATAAAGCTAATGTCGTGCTGCGTTTGTTTTGATGGGAGGCTGCTGAGGGTCTGAGTGTTTCTGAGAACAAACCCGAGTTAAACCTGAAGTTCTGCTCTGGATCTGTTCCACTGAACACACAAACTAACAGACAACACAGCAGCAGACGTGCTTTCATGTCGTGGGTTTTCTTGGTGAGACAATAAATAGTTTTCTGACTCGTTGTTAACCATGCAGCCTGTGTTAAGTTGTGACTATCCCCAGTTGACATGAACGTGTTTCCTGAACAATCACCAGGCGTTAAACACCTGACAGAACGACAGTGATCCATATGGATGAAGCAGAATGCTTGTCGAGCTGATCGGTAGCACAATGAGTAAAACGGTGGTCTCGTAATTTTATCGCTGGATTACGTGGTTTCGAATCACCGTACTTGGAAAATACGTGTTTTTTATTTCGGCCCGCACATTTCTTTTTACTGTCTGTAGATGATATTTACACGGATATAGACTTTGTTAAGTAGTGATGCCGACGTTTTTCGGTGAGGTATTCTTTATCTGGTATCTTTATTTCACGTAAATCCAGGTCTGATCGTGACGAATCTGCGGACGAAACATCTGGAGACGGAAACTATCGCCAGTTAACCTGATCACCAGTTAAACTGGAACACCGGCGCCAAGTCGGGCACAGGTGTAGTGCCAAAGTAGTTACCCCAGACAGAAAGTGTATCCCCTGCTGCGGGAGCGCGCATGCATTCGGAAAGGGTGGAGCTATAATTCTGTGTTTAGATACCAGCTTAGTTTATGAATAAAACAAAATGTGGATTGTTACGATCATGCTTTGACTGTCAAACATGTTTGGTAATTTAGCACATGACATTTCAACCTAAATAAATGCTTTTGCTATACATCGCGTGTTGCCTAATTAATAATATTGATAGCGCTGCCTAGTTAGGTAAGGTTGGCAAGATATTCACAGATTCGGACTTCCGGCATCAATAACTCATGAGATATACGTTGTAAAATCATAAACAATGCCTCTTTCCCATCGTTGTAAGCTAGACAATGTGCTACAAGGCCAGTTTTATCAAAAGTCGCTGTCTTTCAAGCTGCAGAAATAACATTGATGTCTATGAGCAGCTGGCTGTGCAACGAGTGAACAGGGACCGTCTGCAAATAGCAAAACCGCTGCAACAGCGAAGAGAGACACTACACAAATATTACATTACTTAACTTTTATACACTGTAGCGTCACCAAATTTACTGGAGCCATCAATTGTGTCTTGCTGGTCATACTACAAGTCTTGGTTTGATGCTAAATACAAAATCTGAATTTTAAGGAATTTTTATTATTTTATTATTTTATTAGTAACAAAATTCAATAACTTCACTCTTATGCACTGTAGTGCCACCAAAATCACTGGAGCCTTCAATTATCTCCTGCTGGTCATACTACAACTCTTGGTTTGGTAATAAATCAAAAATCTGAATTTTAAGGAATTTTTTATTAGTAATGAAATTGTTGTTATATAGCTCAAATATTTTTTGTTGTAACAGATAAAAGTGCTCATCCATTTTTTTTTTTGGTAGATTGTGGAACATTAATAACCAAAAGTAACTGAATTTTATTTTATTTGGGTTGTTTATTGCCATGTGAAGTTGTGCACACTATTTAGTGTGCAGCTTGTGTGTGAAGTTTAAGGATTATGAGTAAATTAGCTTTGATGGCTCTTCTCTTGATGTATGTGGTGCTATATTTTTAGATCCACAGTGCACCTGTTTGTCCAAATACATGATACTGAATAGTAATGGAACTTGGAATCCTCACCAAAGAGAGGATCAGATAACACCAATATACCAAACTAAACTGTTTAGACTGTCTCCTCAAGTACTGACAATTGGGAAGAAAGACAATAAGATGCCTTCTTACAAGGCTGCAGCGTTAACTGATTCATTTAAACCATAATTTTAAATAGCTAATAATATTTTCCAAGTTAAGGACTGTACGGATAATACTTGGAAGAAAAAACCTGAAGGTATGATCAGTAGGACCTTTTGATGATTGGATGGAGTTTATTTTTTCTGCAGTGTTTAAGAGTAAAGTGATTGAATTTTAATTACTACAAAAATTCCTTAAAATTCTCTTTTTTTTTTAATATCAAACCAAGGGTTGTAGTATGACAATCAGGAACCAACTGATGGCTCCAGTGAATTTGATGACACTACAGTACATAAGAGTGAAGTTATTGAATTGAATTACTAATAAAATAATAATAAAATTCATTAAAATTATGAAAGAATGTTTTTATATCAAACCAAGAGTTGTAGTATGAGCAGTAGGAGTCATTTGATGGCTCCACTGATTTTGGTGACAATACAATGTATTAGAGTGAAGTTATTGAATTTTATTACCAATAAAAATTCCTTAAAATTCAGATTTTGTATTTAATATCAAACCAAGGGTTGTACTATGAAAGTCAGGAGACAACTAATGGCATCAGCGAGTTTGGTGACACTACAGTACATAAGAGTGAAGTTAATGAATTTTATTACGAATAAAAATTATTTAACATTCAACTTTTGTACTTAATATCACACCAAGAGTTGTAGTATGACCAGCAGGAGATAATTGAAGGCTCCAATGATTTTGGTGACACTACAGTGCATAAGAGTGAAGTTACTGAATTTTGTTACTAATAAAATAATAATAAAATAATAAAAAATTCCTTAAAATTCAGATTTTGTATTTAGTATCAAACCAAGACTTGTAGTATGACCAGCAAGACACAATTGATGGCTCCAGTAAATTTGGTGACGCTACAGTGTATAAAAGTTAAGTAATGTAATATTTGTGTAGTGCCTCTCTTCGCTGTTGCAGCGGTTTTGCTATTTGCAGACGGTCCCTGTTCACTCGTTGCACAGCCAGCTGCTCATAGACATCAATGTTATTTCTGCAGCTTGAAAGACAGCGACTTTTGATAAAACTGGCCTTGTAGCACATTGTCTAGCTTACAACGATGGGAAAGAGGCATTGTTTATGTTTTTACAACGTATATCCCATGAGTTATTGATGCCGGAAGTCCGAATCTGTGAATATCTTGCCAACTTTACCTAACTGCGCTGCCTAATAATGTCTTTTCCTTCTCCTTTTTGTAATAAAGTGTAAGCGATCACCCTGCTGACTAAACGTAGGCTCAATACTCTTTGGGTGAGTACTAGATTCAAACGCGCTGTAATTCAATCTTTAGATCAATCTGTCCAACTTCTTATACAGTAAAATAAACACCACTGTGAGCATTTTAACACACTGCATTTGCTGCAGCACTGCCAGCAATAGCTGTTGCTGTAACTCACTTTCCACAGGCTTAGCAACACCTGTGATTTAGGACTAATTTCATTAATCACAGCTAAAGTTATAGGGGGATACAAATTATTTCAGCCTCATTCACTGGACCTGCCAGAAAACCACAAATATCTGCAGAATAAACCACATGATGTTAGTACATCACCTGAGAAATGTAGAGGGGGGGTACATTTCTGGCAGGTCCAGTGAATGAGGCTGAACTAATTTGTATCCCCCTATAACTTTAGCTGTGATTAATGAAATTAGTCCTAAATCACAGGTGTTGCTAAGCCTGTGGAAAGTGAGTTACAGCAACAGCTATTGCTGGCAGTGCTGCAGCAAATGCAGTGTGTTAAAATGCTCACAGTGGTGTTGATTTTACTGTATAAGAAGTTGGACAGATTGATCTAAAGATTGAATTACGGCGCGTTTGAATCTAGTACTCACCCAAAGAGTATTGAGCCTACGTTTAGTCAGCAGGGTGATCGCTTACACTTTATTACAAAAAGGAGAAGGAAAAGACATTATTAGGCAGCGCTATCAATATTATTAATTAAGCAACACGCGATGTATAGCAAAAGCATTTATTTAGGTTAAAATGTCATGTGCTAAATTACCAAACATGTCTGACAGTCAAAGCATGATCGTAACAATCCACATTTTGTTTTATTCATAAACTACACTGATATCTAAACACAGAATTATAGCTCCACCCTTTCCGAATGCATGCGCGCTCCCGGATACACTTTCTGTCTGGGGTAACTACTTTGGCACGACACCCTAAATGTTTCCCTAAGCTTACCTAGGCCATTTCCATGTCAGAAGTCCAATCTTAACCACAGTGCTGTCATTTCATAATACAGTTTTGTTTTAATAGAATAATTCATATTGGTTTTAGAAGGCGTCCTGCACAGTGACTTGGTGGTTAGCATTGTCACCTTGCAGCAAGAAGATCCCCGGTTCACCTGGGCCTGGGATCTTTCTGCATGAAGTTTGCATGTTCTCCCTGTGCAGCATGGGTTTTCTCCAGGTACTCCGGCTTCCTTCCACAGTCCAAAAACATGCTGAGGTTAACTGGTGACTCTAAATTGTCCATAGGTGTGAATGTGATTGTCCTTGCTTGTCCCTATGTGTATGGACTGGCGACCTGTCCAGGGTATCCTCTGCCTTCACCCTTAGTCAGCGTGGATATGCTCCAGCCCCCCGCCATCCTAATGAGGATTAACTGGTGTATAGATTGTGGATGGATGGATGGTCTTAGAAGGTACAGACACATTATGTTGTCCTGATGATACAGGCATCAGATCTGAATATGCTGCTGCATTTCATTCTAGAAGGAATGCGCGAACCACATATCTATCATCAAATCTGATGGACTTATTTGATAGGGACTAATGATGGACTTAGGTTCGGGCAAGGGGAAACAGCCTGATGGGGGAACTCACTTTGACACAACAGCTAAAATCAGATTCATCTTCTAGCAGCAGCTGCGTATGTCATTTGATTTAAAGAAAAAAAATTAAAAAGCCAAAAGCAGCATAAGTAATTTCATGTTAGGTCTCTTGAGGATACACACAATGTATTTTGTCTTGAAATGCTAGGTAGAAAGGTGATTTTGTTCATAAGACCAATGAAACAACGATATCATATAAAAGCATGCAATACAAATGTCAGTCCACATGGGGGTAGGCTCTGTCTGGTTCTGTCTATGTTCTGTGAGGATGCTTTACATGTAGTATCCATCATGGGTGAATGCATAAAGTCTATAAATGCTGTTTATTCTTATGATTACAAAGTTTCATGTTGATATTCAGCTGACAGCATCATACATTCACAATCTCAGACATTTATAGTCACTTCATGAATTGCCACGAGTCATATTTTCATGCACATTTTTATTGCAACTCAGTTTCTATTATGTAACTTTATTGTATTGTTTTTTTATGACAGTAAAGTGCAGTTTAGACATTACAAAGTTTGTAAGAAGCTAAAACAGAGTCAGTGCTGAGCACTGCCTACACACTGAGACTATTTAAATGAAGGGCATTTAATAATTAGGAAATTAAACACCATCTAAACTAAAAATATCTTAGAAAAAAGCATGCATCAGTTTGTAGAGTTGCCCAGCTCACTCCTTTAACAGGTCACTTGTCCCCTAAAGATCAGGAAACAAAAAGGAAGTATAGTTAATGGTGCAAGACAGGAGACTTTTAACACAAATGGGGCATTAATTAACAACTATTTGCTATGTGAAGAAACAGTGGAGTAATGGCATCCTTAGCAGTGACTGAAATCGCACTTCCTCTGTCCGTGTTGACATCTCAGCTTTTGTGTTCCTTGTGTTGGCAGCTGGCAGACCATGGTGATGTATGACTGTGCATGTGAGTCCCTTCTATTGAAACTGTTGACCCTCTGCATTTTTATAAAGTGACAGAGGGTGATCTTCCTTACTGTACTGGAAAACCAGAAGTGCAGTCTGAGATGCCATAGTCTTGGGCTGTTTATTTCCTGTTTTATTTTGTAATTCCCTGCCTGAATGTGTCTTTTGTTGTCTTTACTTCCTGTGTCTTTCTAGTTTGCTCCCTTTTGATTGCCACAATCTGTTTCACCTGCATCTTGTCTCCCATGTGGCTTCAGTTCTCTTACCTGTTCCAACCTGACTATCTACACATGGTCCACGTGCTCTTTGTGTTAACCAGGTTTGTATTTAACGCTTCAGATTTTTGGTTCTCACATCAGCTTTGTGTTGGGATTAGCTACCTTTTTTACATTCACATGGACGTTATGGCCTGGTTTCGCATTCAGGACTTAAATAAAGCCAAGACTAAACTAATCTGATTTAAATTAATACACACTAATCCAGTTGCTTTCTAAGATGCTATTTAACTTCAGATTAACTAGTTCCAGACTACAGAGTCTCAGACTAAGGTAATCACGGACAACTGAGATCATGTTTTGGAAGCTGAATCAGATTAACAAAGTTGAGGGTGCTCTGAAAACCTGGGGTGGAATATTCCAGTATAAGTTTTAGCTGTGTGTGTATGTGTGGAACTGGAGTTTGACCCCATATCTAGAATTGAGAAAGGAAAAAGAAAGTGTTCAAAAGACTTAGTGAAAGAGAGAAGACACTTAGAGGAAATTATTTCAAAGTACCCTATAATTGAAAACAAACATCTTGTCTTGACCTCAGAAACCAAAAAAAGGAATGCATACACTGCAATTTTGAATGAATATAACTAACACAATTTCCATCCCTTCTTTATCACTCCACACATTTTTTCGGAAAAGCGCTGCAAAGCAAAGGTGCCTCTGTAAGTGTGTCCATTTTTGTCGTTGACTACTTCTGCCATGGGAACATGTGGGTCATTACAATATTCAGTTGGTGCGTCTGAACAGCCATGTTGTCTGAGGTAATTCTGAACAATGAAATTACAGCATCTTCTTGGTTCAAAATGTGATGTGTTCCTGAGACAATGAAAACAGTTCTTCCAGATACTAAACATGCGCTCTACTAGCCCTCTGGTGTGGATATGAGCTCTGACTGGATGAAGATAAGGGGTGAACTAGAAGTTTGTTTGTGCATGACCACTGTCACCAAGTAGGATTCCACTGTGTTGACCTGCTTCAAATTGAATGCACAAAGAGGAGTTCTGGAAAATCCCTGAGTCATGTGTTGAACCCTTCCAAAGTGCAACAATACTGGAGAACTGCATAGTGGGAGTGCAGACACCTTGTACATTTATTGAAAACCAGTGTTTACGATTCCTGTACAGCTCAGCATCTTCTGTTGAAGGACACTTAATAGAAATATGACATCCATCAATACAGCCAATTACTCCAGGGAAGTTCCCATATTCACAGAACTATACCTTGTAGGTGGTCTGATCAACAGCATCAGGGAACTTGATGTAATCCTCTATCAGTTCACATACTGTTTTGTAGACTTTGTGCACTGTTTTGCAGACAGTTGATTCACTCACACCACACAAATCCACTGTTTCACTTTGGAAGGTTCCACATGCCAAAAACCTCAAGGTGATAAGTACTTGTAAGGAAGGAGGTAAAGAGGTTCCCCTCATTGAGTCACATGAAAGCTTTGTCTGAAGCAAAACAAAATATTTCAGCTGAATTGTGTTTGTACGTACGAAAACGATCACGCAAATCTGTATCTTCAAATTCATTCAGCAGGTTAATTCTGTCTCTCAGCAATCTTCTTTCTGGTCTTGGTGGTAGTCTTTCAGCTTCATTGATGTAGTCAAGGTAATCCATTTTCACCATGCACCGTGAGGTATACAGCCTTCACTCTGAAGCTAAACCTGCCTCTGTCCAGGTTTAATTGAAATCTTTATTGAGACCTGGATTAGCTCCAGTCTCCCTTCAAGAAAGAAGATTATTTAACTCAAGACTAGTACAGGTCTGAGACTATTTTCATATATGTCTGAGAAAGCCAATTCAGTAAGTCCTGGTTTACAATGTGATTTACTAGAGATCTAGGGCTTAATCCCTGTATGGGAAAGCGGGCCTATAAATTTGGAGTTTTCCTGAACACTCTGGCCCTTTCAGTTCCCTCCCTTGCCTTTGGAACCTTGCCAAGTTTGTTTTAATTAAAGTTTCTTTTGTGTTTTAACCTGCCAGTCTGTTGTGTCTACGTTTGATCCTTCCATGTTAACCTGTGACATGGAGAATTTAAAACCAGAGTAGTTTATTTTATTATTTCCTAGCAGCTGTTTTACTGCTTACTCTGCTACTTGTTTTCTGCTGTCGGTCTGCTCTGGTCTGTGTGTGAGCAGAGAAGAGAGACGGGTGAAGTGAAGATAATGTTAGATGTCTTAGCAACAACTCATTTAGGTGTTCTGTGTTGTTTTTGGTTTTTAAAAACAATGCTAGAGTTGGTTAATGCTTGTAGCTGATTATTTATTGTTGGCCATTGCATTTCTGGTTGTAAATGAAATGTTAAAGGAGGAACGAGGCCCAGCTGACGTGCTTGTTTGTTTTGGTCTGACATGATGGTGTTTTACTGACCTACAATGGTTCTGAATGTTGCACACACAGCCTTTAAAGCTTCACTGTAGCTCATGTTGCTGAGACATCAGCTCTGATACGTGCCTACCTTATATTGTATACTTACAGGTAATTGGTCCAATGCTGAGGAGATCAAGCTGAGCTGTGTCTGGAACAGAGCGCGGTGTCCTGCCTCCACAAGACTGTGAGGTGAGAGACGGGTAGAAAGTTTAGAGACTGTTTTTGTTTTTGATAATTAACAGGCTGGTCGTCTGACTCACTGGGACACAGATGTTGTTCCTGGTGTCACAGAGGCTTAGTTGGCAGTGAAGGAAGATGAATGTACTGTCACTCTGGACATTGAAGGCAGAGAAACGAGCACGGAGAGAGACGCCGTTCCGAACCATTCTCACATGTTGAGGGTCAGTTGGACACCTGAGGAAATCTCAGACTGAGTCAATAGGACCACTGCATATCAATAATTTTACTTTATCATTTCAGTCCGCATGTCTTTTAAGAACAATCATTTCAACTGGGTAACAGCCATACCGGGAAAGAATGAGGATGTCTTGCACTACATCATCAGGGTTTGAAGAGTGAGTGGTGTAGCATCTTTCCAGAAGCACTGCAAAGTTATAATCTCTCTCATCTGAAGACACTTCCACATGTAGAGCAGAGCCCATTGGTAGGATGACCCAGCCTGGTGAGTACCTTCTGTAAAATCTGGCATCTCTGTATAGATAGATGTAGGCTGTGGGTTTGGTACCTAACCCTGAAAGACCACTTTCACTGTAAAGAAAGAATGACAGTTTGATTATCCACTGATTGTAAAATTAACATGGTGTTGTAGTCAAGGATGACAGCAGAGGACTCACTTCTGTTGAGGTCTGATTACAGAGTTCAGGCTGGCATTTGTTTCCAAGGGGTAAGCACAGGAGAAATGAATAATCTCAGGTATATCTGAGGAATAATTGCTTGCAGCAAAGAAAAACAAGGAGTTGGAGTAGATGGCGTGGGTCCTGTTGGTCTGAAAGAAAAGGATGAATTTATGATTGATAATCCAGTTATGTGCATGAGACTTTCTCATCCTTCCAGTTTTCTAACCAAGACAGCAGCTATTCACTCTACTGGAAACTCTACTCAGGTTTTACAAGCATGTCCATCAAATACCCTTTGCTTTTAGTATTATTCCTGCACTTCTTATGTATTGGTCTAACTTCTATTAGCAGCCATACTGGGTATGTCAGATCAACACATTCAAGTCTGTAATTGCTGTTTGTCTCAGGCACATCAGACTTATTTTCTAAAATGATCTTAATGATCTTTGCCTATGCTCACTTAAGACACTTTGTGGTGCTTTGGTTACACAACACTTGGATGCAGAAAAAAAAAGGTTCAGGGCTTCACATGGCTGATACTTTTCATGATGGTTTCATAGTATTCCTGATCAAAGCCACCGTCATCATTACATGCCGCTGACAATGGTTTTACTTCATTCTTAGCTGGATTTCCATTTAACATGGCCTACTGTGACAGTGCTGGAGACTAAGGTGAAACAGTTTTCACAGAGTTATCAGTTTGAAACTCCTAATAACTGCATTAATAACTGTGAAATATTTTAAAAACAAACACAAATAATGAACACACTAATGCTGTTACATTTAATTGTGTGTCCTTTCCAGTTAACATTACAATAATTGAAGAGCCAACAAAGTGAGAGATTAAAAGAGGACACAAGTATTAAAAAATTACATGAATTTAAAAGTAATCAGTTTTCACCGTGAGTACTGTTCCGCAGTAGTCTGCCCGACGCGACACTTCGTACCACACCAAACCTTCACGCACTCTGTATCTGGAACAGTAAGATGTATCGATGCGACCAGAGAGTGGATCCAAACCAGATGACACAAGGCTGTTTATCTGGACACCAACTTGGAGACTATTGCGGGAGCAAACAAGTTGAGAGGTCTGGAGGATTGCATCACCTTAAGTAGTGGAAAGTTACAAACAAAAAACGACACAAGAAAAAAGAAAGAATGTGAAATCGCTGAGACGAAAGAAACTGCAAATAAAGGACAAAGCCTCAAAATCTGATCAGTGAGCTTTGCTGTATGATGTGAAAACAATTCAGATTTGTAATAAGACTTTACGTAGCATGCCATCAACTTAGATGTTTAGTGGAACATTTCAAGTTTGGATAAACATTTACTGTCACAAATTACACCATCATTCTGTTCATAATGACAGCCATGGAGCCTAAATATTTGATCTGTACATGTCTATAATGATAATTAATTTCCTGCAGTAAAAACAATGACATCATTACCTTTACAGACAACACTTGCATCTTTAAAATGATGACAGTTGTGAGAACCAACCCCTCGATGTGCACAGTCAGTTATTGACGACTCATTTCCTGAGCACTGAACTTCATCCAACCAGATTGGTCCACTGCCCTCCCCAAAATGGGCCCTTTGTGGTGCCGACATAGCCCTGCCACAACCCAGCTGTCGACAGACCACCTCAGCATGAGCGAGTTCCCAGATGTTATCACACACCGTCCCCCACTGACCATGATGGAAGATCTCCACTCTGCCAGAGCAACGACTGGTAGAATTGACCAGTCTCACTGGAACTACTGGCTCACCTTAAGGTTAAAATTACATAAATATCAGCACAAATCAATTTGAAAACAATACAAGAGTACCTTAAATAAAACAATGCATTTACCTTCACAAATGACACCAGCATCCTCTTGGTGATGACAGTAATAGGAATCAAACCTTCGATGTGAACAGTCAGTTATTGATGACTCATTTCCTGAACAGCGAATGTAGTCCAACCAGATTGGTCCACTGCCATGTCCAAAAACGGCATTACCTAGTGCATGCATAGCCCTGCCACAACCCAGCTGTCGACAGACTACATGAGCTTCAGTCAATCCCCAGTAGCGATCACACACCGTCCCCCACAGGCCATTATGGAAGATCTCCACTCTGCCAGAGCATTGACTTGTAGAGCCGGTGAGTCTCACTGCAGAACTTGGTGGTGCTGGACTGGATGTGATGTTGCCAAGTTCTCCTTAATGTCAAACAAAAATGTCCGTGAAGCTAAAGGCCACTTAAAAGATGACTTAAAAATTGTGTAAGTTTATATTAAATATGCCTACAAATGCCTTTAAGACTCATAAGGTTACAGCTTGTATCTTGTATGTTGATGTTGTACACTAATGAAAACATTAGCTACCAGTTTATGGGTGTTTAGCCAGCAACTGTTTCTTTAAAAATATGGATAAAACTGGACGGATACCTTCACAGATGACACTAGCATCCTCATCATGATCACAGTCGTGGGATCCGAACCCTTCATGTGCACATTCTGTTATGGACGACTCATTTCCTGAACATTGAACGTCATCCAACCAGATTGGTCCACTGCCATGTCCAAAATAGGCCCATCTTAGTGCCCACATAGCCCTGCCACAACCTAGCTGTTGACAGACCACCTGAGCATTGTTGAGTGACCAGATATCATCACACACCGTCCCCCACTGGCCGTTATGGAAGATTTCCACTCTGCCAGAGCAACGACTGGGAGAGTTGACCAGTCTCACTGTAGAACTTGGTGGTGTTGGACTGGTTGTAATGTTCCCAGGTTCTCCTTAATGTCAAACAAAAAATCTCTGTCAGTCTAGATTCCAGTTGAAAGGTGATAATATTTTTGTTTATATTAAATATGCCTATAAACATCTCTAAAACTAATTAAGTTACACCTTGTATCTTGTATGTTGATGTTGTACACTAATGAAAACATCAGGAACCAATTTATGGGTGTTTAGACTGTAACTGTTATTTTAACATATGGTTGAAACTGAGTGGATACCTTCACAGCAACGACTTGTAGAGTTGACCAGTCTCGCTGTAGAACTTGATGATGTTGGACCAAGTGTGGTTTCAGAAGCTACGGCCCCAATTTCTGGTTAAAATGACATAAAAATCAACATGAATTCATCTGGAAACAATATGAGTGTACCTAGAAAAGAAAATGTATTTACCTTGACAGACGACACCAGCATCCTCCCCATGATGACAGTCGTGGGATCCGAACCCTTCATGTGCACAGTCTGTTATGGATGACTCATTTCCGGAGCACTGAACGTCATCCATCCAGATTGGTCCACTGCCATGCCCAAAATAGGCCTGACTTGGTGCCCTCAAAGCCCCACCACATCCCAGCTGTCGACAGATCACCTCAGCATTGTTTGGCCCCCAGATGTCATCACACACTGTCCCCCACAGGCCGTTATAAAAGATCTCCACTCTGCCAGAGCAACGACTGGTGGAGTTGATCAGTCTCACTGTAGAACTTGGTGATGTTGGACTAGATGTGATGTCGCCAAGTTCTCCTTAATGCCAAACAAAAAATCTCTGTCACCCTAGATTCTACTTGAAAGATGATTTTAATAGTGTTTCTGTTTATATTAAATATGCCTATGAATGCCTCTAAAACTCAGTAAGTTGCACCTTGTCCTGTATGTTGATGTTGTACACTAATGAAAACACCAGGAACCAATTCATGGGTGTTTAGACAGCAATTGTTATTTAAAAATATGGATGAAACAGAACGGATACCTTCACAGACGACACCAGCATCCTCCCCATGATGACAGTCGTGGGATCCGAGCAATCCATGTGTGCAATCTGTGATGAACGACTCATTTCCTGAGCACTGAACTTCATCCAACCAGATTGGTCCACTGCCCTCCCCAAAATAGGCCTCGATTGGTGCCCACACAGCCCCACCACAACCCAGCTGTTGACAAACGACCTCAGCATTATCGAGTCCCCATATATCATCACACACTGTCCCCCACTGGCGGTTATAAAAGATCTCCACTCTGCCAGAGCAACGACTGGTGGAGTTGACCAGTCTCACTGTAGAACTTGGTGATGTTGATGTGATGTTGCCAAGTTCTCCTTAATGTCAAACAAAAAATCTCTGTCAGTCTAGATGCCAACTGAAAGAAAGTACGGCCCCAATTTCTGATCAGAACGATATAACAATCAACATGAAATCATTTGGAAGCAATCTTACCACATTTAAAGTAGAAAAAGACATTTACCTTCACACATGACACCAGCATCTTCTCCGTGACCACAGTCATGAGATCCAAGCCCTCCATGAGCACAGTCTGTTATTGAGAACTCATTTCCTGAACATCGAACATTGTCCAACCAGATTGGTCCACTGCCCTGTCCATAATAGGCCTCGATTGGTGCCCAAGTAGCCTCACCACAACCCAGCTGTTGACAAACCACCTGAGCATTGTCGAGTCCCCACATGTCGTCACACACCGTACCCCACTGGCCATTATGGAAGATCTCCACCCTGCCAGAGCAACGACTTGTAGAGTTGACCAGTCTCACTGTAGAATTTGGTGATGTTGGACCGTGTCCAGTTCGTGAAACTCCAACCCAAATTTCTAGTTAAAGTGACATAAAAATCAACATGAATTCATTTGGAAACAATATGAGTGTACCTAGAATAGAAAAATGCATTTACCTTGACAGATGACACCAGCATCCTCATCATGATGACAGTTGTGGGATCCAAACCCTCCATGAACACAGTCAGTTATTGATGACTCATTTCCTGAACATTGAACTTCATCCAACCAGATTGGTCCACTGCCATGCCCAAAATAGGCCTCGATTGGTGCCCACACAGCCCCACCACATCCCAGCTGTCGACAAACCACCTGAGCATTGTCAGGTCCCCACAGATCATCACACACTGTCCCCCACTGGCCGTTATAAAAGATCTCCACTCTGCCAGAGCAACGACTTGTAGAGTTGACCAGTCTCACTGTAGAACTTGATGATGCTGGACCAGATGTGGTTTCAGAAACCATGGCCTCAATTTCTGATCAGAATGACATAATATTTAACATGAATCCATTTGGCAGCAATCTTACCACACCTAAAATACAAAAGACATTTACCTTCACATATAACACCAGCATCTTCTCTATGACCACAGTCATGAGATCCAAACCCTCCATGAGCACAGTCTGTTACTGAAAACTCATTTCCTGAACATCGAACATTGTCCAACCAGATTGGTCCACTGCCATGTCCAAAATAGGCCTCAGTTGGTGCCCAAGTAGCCTCACCACAACCCAGCTGTTGACAAACCACCTGAGCATTGTCGAGTCCCCACATATCATCACACACCGTCCCCCACTGGCCACGATGGAAGATCTCCACCCTGCCAGAGCAAGGACTTGTAGAGTTGACCAGTCTCACTGCAGAACTTGATGATGTTGGACCAGGTGTGGTTTCAGAAACTACCGCCCCAATTTCTGATTAAAATGACATAAAAATCAACATGAATTCGTCTGGAAACAATATGATTGTACCTAGAATAGAAAAATGCATTTACCTTCACACATGACACCAGCATCCTCCCCATGATAACAGTTGTGGGCTCCAAACCCTCCATGAACACAATCGGTTATTGATGACTCATTTCCTGCACATTGAACATTGTCCAACCAGATTGGTCCACTGCCCTGTCCAAAATAGGCCCATCTTAGTGCCCGCATAGCCCTGCCACAACCCAGCTGTTGACAAACCACCTGAGCATTGTTGAGTGACCAGAGGTCATCACACACCGTCCCCCACTGGCCATTATGGAAGATTTCCACTCTGCCAGAGCAACGACTTGTAGAGCCGACAAGTCTCACTGTAGAACTTGAGGATGTTGGAGCAAGTATGGTTTGGGAAACTGTGGAAATGATTAAAATGAACATTACATGTAAAAGTCATAAATAATTAGAAGAGATGCAGTCAGAGACATTATTTTGCCTTTATATATAGGATTAAGAATAAGATTTGATCTCAGCTCCCACATTAACAGTATCCAGAGATCAATAATCCCATATCTTATAGGACATCCAACATCATTTCCCAAACAGTGAATCACTAGCACAACTGGAGCTTCTCTTCCTTTAAGGCTCTGTTGGAAATGGCAGAGGATACAAGACCCTAACTCATGACTCCTCTGCCATGGCGCTGAATCTGAGAAGTTGAATCATGATCCATGGTTCCTCTGGTTTGTCCTACTTGTTTTTCACCTTGTCAGATGTAACTGTCAGCACTATTACCAACACTGTACACTGTTGATTCAAAGTACAGTACAGATTGTTTATCATAGAATAAGAGCTGTCCTACACACGGTCAACACATTTTAGTCATAGATTTCATTTCAAGTTCATTAATGTGTTGTTCCTGGTAGCTGCATCAAACTAAATGTTAATCACTAAACATGGCCAAGCAATATATTAAATAAATGGAATTATAGACAGATGTATTCCTGCCTTAAAGATAATGTGATACTGTGATACTGATAAGGCTAATAACTTACATGTTCACACAGTTGCAATATTATCGGCCAGCTTTCTTTTCTGGCCTTTGTTTCAGAAGCTGCTTTGCTTTAGCCTGTATTATCTATATATAATTCCTCCGAGCTCAAAGGAACATATGATTCCTGTATAATCTGCAAAGGTAACCATCCAACTATTCCACACACATTTCTGATATTGAAAAAAAAAAAATCAATGCTTATCTGCAGTTTAGAGCATCTGTGCCCTCTACTAAAGCTGCATTTACTTGCAACTCTTGCACATGGTTACTGCTGGTATGAAAATCAAAAACAAAAACATGAGTGGTTAAAAATCTATTTTAAAATAAGTGAATGGACAAACAAAATGAAAAGGTTCCTACTAAAAATTTGGGTTTTTTACAGTAAGAAAACCAGTGTTGTATCTGCATCAATTCTGTATTTAATTTTAAGTGTCACATTTAAATCTTGCAACAGATCACAAATATAAAAAGACAAATATGTTAAATATGTTAAAGCTGCAATAGGCAGAACTGTAAAATTGAACTAGCTCAACACTCAACTGGGTTGGTCCTCTATGCAGTGACAGATAAACTCTATGGCCCGATTTCCCATTCAGGGCTTAAATAAAACCAGGACTAAACTAATCTGGTTTAAATTAATCCACACTAATCCAGTCACTTTCTGAAATTTTACTGAACTTCAGATGAACTAGTTCCAGACTACAGAGTCTCAGACCAAGTTAATCAAGGACAACTCAGATCATGTCTTGAAAGCCGAATCAGATTAACAATGTGCATGTTGCAAAGGTGAGGGTGCTGTGGTGAAATAACCTGTGGTGGAATATTCCAATATAAGTTCTAGCAGTGTTTGTGTGTGTGTGTGTGTGTGTGTGTGTGTGTGTGTGTGTGTGTGTGTGTGTGTGTGTGTGTGTGTGTGTGTGTGTGTGTGTGTGTGTGTGTGTGTGTGTGTGTGTGTGTGTGTGTGTGTGTGTGTGTGTGTGTGTGTGTGTGTGTGTGTGTGTAACTGAACCAACAGGATAATCCAACAACTTCGGGTAAGATTAATTTATATTATCTATGGTGGCCTGATTGCACTATTCACTCACTTTGAAATGTGTGTCTTCTCATGTGACACATGCACACACGCACGCACACATTCCTATATTGCCTCTTAAAGGTCCTGTGTAAAAACATTAAAATACATTTGTAGAAAACATAGACCAGATGACCTAGGAGACATGTTAATTGGGATGATTGAAAGCCAGCAACCGAATTAGATGTTAGAGGAGCCTGGGCAGAGTCAAGAAAATCAGCCCTCTACACCTGTAGCAGCAGCAGAAAGTATTTCCAACCCAGGCAGCAGGCCAAGTGGGAACAGGGTGACTATTCATGAGAAACCTGCTATGGAGTTCCATGAGCATTACAATATTTAAAAGAAGAACATGAACTCAAGATGAAAATCCATCATGTTGAGTTGTCTATCAAAGAGATGGAGAGAGACATGAAGCTGCAGCAGCAATATGTCAATGTTCTTTGTAACAATGCCTCTGTTAACTTTGGTATAATACACTTATTGTTAGTCGCTTGGGACAAAAGTGTCTTGCAAATACAAACACAGTGCCGTTTGCAGTGGAGTTTTCACTTGCGATAGTAAAACATTAAGCACCTGGGAATATTAGTAGTAGTTCCTGGGAGAGATTGTATCTGCACTGTCATTCTCAGCAGAAGTTCAGAATGAACTAGAGTGAGCTTTAATAATAAAACAGGTTTGAACAGACACATACTGTGACATACTGACATAGCTGCGTGGTGGTGCTCTAGCTTTTGGAAAAACAGTTTCTGAGAAGCTTCAAAAGTAGAATTGATTCAGAACCTGTAGCTGCACCAGCCCAAAACTAGTACCCAGTTCATACCGGTGGAGAGGGGGTATCTGTCTTTATAGTTTGGCCTCATAAAGGATTGGGTGTCTTAAACCTGCACTCTCTCTGTTTTACTCCCAACTTGACAGGTCACTCCCATGAGGTAATTTGGAAAAGACTGGTGCCTGAACCCCATAACTTGACAAAAGGAGCTCAGCAATGCAATGTCCTGGGCTGTCTCCTTTTGGTGGTGTCATAGACTTTATCCTGTGATTGCTTGGCTAATGACATCCAGCTATACTTTCATTCATCCGATCCAGGTGGAGGTACACGCTACTGATTGTCTTGGACAGGATGTCAAGGCATTACTTAAAGCTCAACCTGGACAAGACTAATCTTAAATGATGCCACAATCAAACAGCAAAGAATCAGGGAGTGACCTTGGGTGACAAACTCTGCTAACACCTAACCTGAACCCTAACCCTTTGACAATACAGTGTTCCTACTGAGTCCTTCTTTACATCTGGAGGATTTCGGTGTACTCATCAGGGACACAGTCTCTGTGTTCACTGATTATGGCTCCACAGTGGCGGAAAGAGCATCCACTGAAGTTGAGCAACAAGAGTCACTGAAAACCCCAACTTTTCAAACTGCATCTTAAGAACTCCAGTTAGAATTTATTAATTTCTTGGAACTAGAGACCAACTTTAAGGACAACTTTAAGACAGCTGTAACCAATTGTTTTACAGGGATACACTCCCTCTTTTTGAAGGTATCCAGCTAACTCCCACACCTTTGTGGTATGAATACACTTATTGTTTGTTGCTTGGGACAAAAGTGTCTCCTAAATTGAATGCAATGTGTACAATACAATATTCCCCTAAGGAAGTCAAGGTTTGAAAAATGCAGCAAATAAAGACGGTTCTATTCAGCCCAACCCATCAGCTGCTGATATTTGATGCTAAAGTGGTTCAGACTCACTTTCAGTGGGATCTGATGCAAGATTAGAAGAAACACATCCATCCAACAACTGATGTATTTGCCCCATATTAATATAATGGCACATTTCATAACTGGAACTGGACACACATTTGAGAATCTATTTAAAATTATCCCCACATCCTAACAGCGACTTGCCAAATGGACTCACTATTGCTCTCAACCCCTATGGTGTTTGTAAAATACTTCAAATTTATATAGTACCGCCACTTTAGACAATCTTGGAATGAAGAGGACAGAAGACGTTGTACAGGACGTCACAGTGGGAAAGAGCACAAAGACAGGTTTATTCAATATTATACATTGCTGGATTTTTTCCACAATATCACAAATCTCTCAAAGTTGAAATTCACCAAATTGTTCTCTTCAGCCGACCTGACCTATGATTGATATGCATGCATGATTTGCACTTATCGGCCATTACTACATGAATATATTTATATCAGTATCTGAATATCTGACACAGTCCGGACTGAAGTGGTGTTCCATTTTCACATGTTGGTATGTCCAAACACCAATGCAGCTAGTTCCTCGTGTAATGCTCTTATATTTTGCTCTTAATAATAGACTGATTTGACTGAAATAGAAGCAGAAAGACACACAAACCTACTTAGCCCAAAATGTTGACATGTCACTTTACCTGCATATCTTGTAACGGTCTGCAAAACCAGGAGTAGCAGAATACCTCGAGTCATCCTGATCATGTGCCACAACCAGGAAATACGACTGAAAAGGACAAAAGCAATGTTATGATGATTACAACCTATGTTTATTCATGTGATCTCATTAAAAAATGGAGGCATATTGTGCAAGACAGTTATGAATAAAGCAGAAGAAATGATAACAGTAGACAACAAATTATAGGTAGTCACAGAGGTTCACACAAACAAATTAGAAATATATGCTTTTTTAGTACATTTTTTTCCTTCATGTTTTGGGTTAGGGCTGCATCGGGGCTCAGTGGTTAGCACTGTTGCCTTGCAGCTAGAAGATCTCTGGTTCACGTGTGGACCTGGGATCTTTCTGCATGGAGTTTGCATTTTCTCCCTGTGCATGTGTGGATTTTCTCTGGCTTCCTCCCACAGTTCAAAAACATACTGAGGTTAAATGGTCACTCTAAATTGTGTGTAGGTGTGAATGTGAGTGTGATAGTTTGTCTCTATATGTAGCCCTGCAATAGACTGGTGACCTGTCCAGGCTGTCCCCTGTCTTTGTCCTTAGTCAGCTCCAGGCTCCAGCCCCCTCCTTATTAGTTAACAGTAACTGTTCAACACCTTCAGATGCCTTAGAAAGACGATATTTTGAGAAAACTGCACAAAATTAGCGCACTACTGTACCAAATCTCAAATTCCAGGTGACAATGTCAACACAAATCCACAAAATTATGCTAAAGTACACATTATACACACTGATGAGTGTGTAAATTTCACAGCATTTAACAAATTGCATTAATTATTGCCTCCATCATCTTGTTCATCATCAATTTCTTACCTTTTCTACATGTGCTGCAGGTAGAAGTGCATGGAGGAAGACTGGCAGTGCTGTGACAGAGTTAGACTTTTAAACCGTTGCATGTTAAGGATCTGTGCTGCAAATCTCAGGGGTTTTTAACAGGACCTGTGCTGAAGATAATAGCTTGTTTTCATATCAAAGCCAGAGTCATTCTTTGTGAAAGTGATACTGTTTCTCATAAAGAATCAGTTATCATCCCGTTGATTGTCACGAGCTATGTGACCTAAAACGATCTGAGATATTGTATTTATGAGGTATTCTGTTGCAGCTTTTCAACAAAGTTTGGATGCATTGTTAGAGCAATTGTTACGAAAACATAACATGATATTCACGCTTTAATATGCAAAACAGCAACCTTCTGACATTGCATTTATTGTGTGTGATTGCATAAAGTTTCAGCCACACCAGTGCTTTTGCAGTATGTCTAGGTATATCTGTACAGAAAGTGTTACATGGGAGGTCAGAGAACCCAGGTGCAGGCACAGAAAATGGCAGACAGATGGTAATAGAAAAAGGGCTTATTACGAATCACAGCAAATATAAACTCCAATGCTGTAACACAGGGAAGTGGAGCCACAAAGGAAACTGACGTGCTGCTATAGAGCGGCAGCAGAAACTATACATCAAAGACAACTATGAAGGAACTAACCCAAACCTAGTATTACCAGGGCAGGAAAGCTAAGCAGGAGATAAAACAATCCCTACCAAGGCAGGAAAACTAAACACAAAACTCAGTACTGGCTTTGGCGATTTGGCAGAGGACTAACTGTTGGGGGAATAGTGGGGGTAAGGAGAGGTGACGAGGTAGGCAGAGGTGGTGTGCAGCTGGTGTGATGGCAGAGACAAGGCCGTGATGAAGTGTAAACTAAGTTACAAATCAAGGCCAGAGTCTATGACTTGACCGTGTTCAAACGTCTAAAAAGTTTCCTTAAGGATCTTCAAAAAATCACCAGGAGAAGTCAGCATTCGGAGGGCAGCAGGATTTATTTGTTGACAAAAATCTAGGAGTAATTCTTAGCAGTGATAACACACCAAGAAGAACTGAAGATACTGAGCTGTGCACCGCCTTTTATGCTGTGAGCGTTGGTCATTTTTCCACGCCTGTAGGGCGTATAATAGGAGTGACAGTTTTGACACCATTATACTTTTCTCAAACTACTGGTCAGATCGTAACGCCAGGTTATCATATTTCACCCTAGATCTCACTTTACACAAGACATGCACATTAAGGTATCATTAGTTCATCTTTTACAGAGAACATGCCCAGACATGTTCCGATTATTTTGCTCCACATCTTACCCTTATTATTTTGTGATAGATTTCATGTATATTATTTTAATATATGTTAAAAGTTATAATACCTTAAGTTTACAACCATTATGTTTTCAGTACATATGTTTTGCTTCTGGTCTTCAGTCTAATAGCATTTGCCATAGTTATATCATCCCTTATTTTTAGCACATCATACCCAAAAAATATTACACTACAGCAGGTGCTGTGGCTGGAGGGAGTGAAGCGAGTGTTTCCAGAAACACTGGACCTTGCTATTTTTCATGTATGTAGCTAGCTAACGTTAGCGAACAGCCACAGAAGTATGGTGGCGGGAGCGTTTGTGGAAGTTTTTTCTTATATTAATTAGAACCTGTGGTTCTGAAAACAGACTGTAAGTCAAATGATGTCACACATTCACTCAGACTTTACATGACATTAAAGTGTAACCAAACCCCCAGTCTCACACAGGTTTCCATGCACTGTTTGAAAACGACATCCTGCTTATTTAATGCTGTTTTTTTAATACATAAATTTGGTGTCAACGTCGTAGTAACACCAACATTGATGTGTTTCATAATAATATAGTCATGTCATTTAGTTTACAGCTGAAAAAACGTTTACATGTTAAGTTTTAAACTGTACACATAAGATTGTATCATAATTAATAATGAAGACTATCAAAGGAAAAAAACAGTTCAGTCAGTGTGGTTCTTGTAGGAGACAGTAAAGAATGAAGAGGAAGGGAACCACCAGCAGCTTTTCCCAGCTTAAAAGAAGAGAGGAGGAAGAGCATCCCAGAGAGGAGATGGAGGAGGAAGAGTTCAGAGAGAGAGAAAGAAATGAAGGCATGGAGAGCTCAGACAGCGAAAGGTAAATCAGACTATCTCTGGTCCAGCTGGTCCACATGCTATGAATATTGCTTTAGTATAATATATCTGAGTAAGAGGTACACCTGTCACAATAATTACCTTTTTGGACAAATTATTATCTGATGAAGTTAGTCTTTTAATTTTAAGGTCATAAGTAGACCCTTAATTCTTAAGAATATCCAAATATTGGTATTATAGTGTGGAAATAAAATGTATAAAACTACAAACCAAAAGCGATAAATACAATTATCTGGACTCTGACACTGTTCAGGATGAATTGATAATGTAATCATTATGGCAGGTCTAACATAAGCAGAGATCACACAAATGCAGATTTCCCAAAACAGTGCATAAGAGAGACATTGTCTAGTTTTAATCTAATTTGTTGCTAAATTTAAGAAATATTTTTAACATATCTAGCATTTGGTTTCTTCAAAGTGTGCATGATGAACTTTTATTTTAGTTCAAATATTTTTCCCCTTTCTGCTAGACATATCAGATCACACATTGTGATTAACAGCTAATAAGAACAACTCATGTTTAGAACTGCTAGACAAATACAAATGATATTTACTTATTTAGCATATTTATGTCAGGAGTATTTGCATCAGTTTGATAATTCCTGCTGGTTGGGAACACCTAAAAATGTCTGAAGATGTTTTTTTTTTTTTTTTTTTTATTAATTAACTGTTTTTATTGTGTCACAACAATGTTGTTTTTAAGCTAAAATACAATGAATGATCAAATAAATGTTTATGTTTTTTATATTTTTATATATATATATATATATATATATATATATATATATATATATATATATATATATATATATATATATATATATATATATATATATATATATATATATATATAAAAATAAATAAAAATATAAATATACACACACACGCTACCCTCTAAAACGTATATGCCGTCCCTTTGCCACCCCATTACCGTCAATATTTCTCTTGATCTGCCCTCTTTGAGTGAAATGTATCTGAAGATACTGGATGGATCTGCCAATCATATAAAATTACAAGGATTCATTAGCCGTGGATATGCATAAATTAGATATTCTTACACACCTATTGTTCATCATTTAAGTGATTACATTTTGGTGGTCAGAAGTCAAAGAACAACTTTATTGTCACTTCACCAAGCACTTTCTTTAGCCAAAACACACTAGCTTTTAGGGTATTTCTAAAATATCATGAAAATGTCTAATACAGCTTGTGCCCAGCAGGTCAATAATCAACTTCCCCATGACATAATGAGCTATAAAAACTCTTTTCCACCCATTTTCCTACAGCATAACTCAAGAACTGATGGTAAGATTGTGACCATATTTCACATCTGGTCGGTTTGTGAATTGGTGGCACTAATCTTATGTGCCTAACAATGAGCCGGAACAAACATGGACATTCACTGCCATGTCACTGGTTGGTAGTGCCAAAAAAATCACTTAGCAGTAATTCTAGATACAATGATGCATCTGAACAATGGAAAAAATCTGTAACTTGAGGATACTGTGTTATAGTGAGGCTCCATTCTAATTAGGTCCTGTGGTTCAGGTTGAAAGCCTATCTTAAACACTAAGGGTCGATTTTCCACCACACCCACCATTTATTAAAGGGGGCATTTAGGCAAGTATTTTGCCCTAATTTTGTTTGGCACACATCTGAAAACGGAAGCATCACTGCAGTGGCACGGTGCTGATAGTCAACCAAAGTACACCAAAGTTGCGGTATTTCTCCATTACTCAGATGAATTATTATATGGTAAGTTTTGAGAACAGTTGACTAGAGTTATGTTTGAACAAAACAAACTGCCCAAATCCAACATGTTGACAGTAGATGGAAGAGCTCAGACTGAGCTTCTGAGGAATGAATCCATCACCTTCTTTTCAATAAACAAGAGAAGAAAAATCCTTGTAAAAAATTGTATTTATGTGTACAAGGCATGAAGTAAAAAACTATATATTAAGCTATTGTGTCATAAAAGCATTCATAATGTGAGGGGATGTCTATAGTAGTTACATTCAGCTTGCATCAATGACATATTAAAGAAGAAGTAGATACTGCCTTAAAAGATGGTGCCCCACTCATTCCCATTAAAGTTGATCACTGGGCATATGCACTGGTAAAGCCTTTTAAACAGCTTCCTTTCGTTTTTGTCCCACATAGCATGCACTTCCAAGAATTGAAAGAATATAACAAAAAGGATGCAAAGACATATTGACAAGAAAGCAATATCTTGGCTTTGAAAATTCAACACAGACTTTTAACTAACTTTGACAATACAAAACAGCAGGCTTTTATGTGACAATCGTGTAGGATAATTCTAAATTTGGTCCCTCCCTTTGTAAAATCCAAACATAATTTTTCACAGCTTAGATGTTGTTATATGATGCTTCTGATGCACAAATCTGAACAAATATACTGTACAGAAGGGTTAATTTGCAGTGTTGACAACTTAAGTAGCCTTGTAACACTGGAAGAGCTGCAGGATAACAACAGGGTTAAAGATGTTGTCGCACAGGAGGAGTTACAGGGTGAAAGGCAGTGTAAAACAACATTCAATTCTATAATTTCTACAATTTCAAATGCTTTTATCCAAAGCGAAGTACATCTTATAGTAGATACAACACAACCAAGGATCTTGTCAGGAGAAAACAACCTGGATAAGTGCCATAAAGTAAGTTCCAGTGTGATAATAGGACCTTGGTGCCTACAGGGAATACAGGAGGTCATAGGAATTATTTGATCAACCTTGGTGTAGACCTGAATGAGAGAGTTCAGGTAGGAAGGAGCTGTTTTCATTGTAGTTTCAAATGTAAGTGTCAGAGTTTTGAATCTTATATGGGCATCAACAGGAAGCTTGTGACTCTGAACAGCAGGGGTGATGTGCTGTTTTTGGCTAGTTGAAAACCAGATCCGCTGCTGCTTTCTGGATCATCTGCAGAGGTTTGACCATGCCTGCCAGTAAGGAGTTACAGTAGTCTATGCGTGATGTTGCGAGAGACTGTACCAGGTGTTGTGATGCGATCTGGTCTTCCTGATCTTGTACATTCAGTTGCACTGGAAGAGCTATAAAATAAAACAGTGTTAAAAGACATAGTTGCATTGGTAAAAACTATGTTGAAAATGTTTTGCTGGAAGAGTTGATTTTTGTCATTTTGCAATTGTAGAATACATTTGCTGGAAACTAGGAAAGTGAGTGTTCAGTTATGAAAAATGAGACAAGATTTCACTTTGAATTGTCACTTGCAGAAATTCTCAGATGACATGACCATAGTAGATTGTGTGGCGAAAGGAAGGAAGGATGAATGCTGGAACCCGGTGGGTCAATTTGTACGATGGTGCATCGAGAACCACCTGCAGCTGAATGTGATGAAGACCAAAGAGATGGTGGTGGACTTCAGTCCGACGAGTCCCCACCCTCTCCTGTCTGCATCAATGGGATTGATGTGGAGATTGTCCAAACTCATAAGGACCTGGGAGTGAGTCTGGGCAACAAGCTGAAGTGGTCTACAAACACTAAGGCTGTGTGCAAGAATGGCCTGAACCGTCTCTACTTCCTTAGGAGGCTCAGGTCCTTCAATGTATGTAACTACATGCTCCTGATGTTATATCAGTCTATGGTGGCAAGCGCCATCTTCTTTGCTGTGGTGTGCTGGGGTGCAGGCATCAAGGTGACGGGTACCAACAGACTGAACATACAGATTAGGAAAGCCCAGTCTGTTGTTGGCTGTCAGTTGGTCACCCTGGAGGAGGTGGTGGAGCACAGATGCTGACCAAACTGCTGGCCATCATGGACAACACCTCCCACCCCCTCCATAAAACTGTGGACAATCTAAGGAGCAGGTTCAGCAACAGACTGATACAACCTCAATGCTCCAAGGAACGGTACAGGAGGTCATTCCTCCCTACAGCAATAACACTCTTCCAATGCATCTGCGTCTGGTCAGATCACAAAAGGACTGTATCACTTTACCTGCTGATTAAACCACTTTACTTACTGGACACTTTACTTTCTAAATGTCATTCATTATATCTGTAGACTCATTTGCATCTTCTTATGCCATTCGCACATTTCTGTATATACTGTCACTCTTGTATATTCTGTATTTCTCTTTATTTTATCTTCACTTTTTACCCTAATATTCTGTGCTGTCCTATTGCTTACTCCTTTATTGAATATCCATGCTACTATAGCAACTTAATTTCCCTCCGGGGATTAATAAAGTCATCCAAGTCTAAGAATTTATGTATTTCCTCCCACCAGTGGGTGGAACATTTGATAGCAATCCGCTATTAAACAACACGGAAGAAGCTACTAAACAAACATGGCGGGTGGAGAAGTTGGTGATAGCCGCAGCACCAGCGGTTTAACTCCTAACTCTGGACATGTAGGGGTCACTGAGCCTCAAAAATCACTTGAAGATGAAAACCTGAAGACTCTCGCATCTCAGGACACCCAAGACCTCAAAAGCGTCCTCGTCACCAGCGTTTTAAACCTGGAGAAGCTCGACGTTGACTTGTACAGGTAACCGGCTGAAGTGTGACACCGTGTTACGAATTCTCTAGTGTGTCGGACTAACTGGTGACACTAACGTCCACTAACCAGGAAGTAAACGTGGTCTGCTGTCTGGATAAGATAAGTTTATTTATGTAGCCCAGTTTGAAGAGTTTACAAAGTGCGTTACAGACAGGGAATAAAAGTATAGAAAGATATTCAGGAAGGAAATTGACCAACCGAGAGCCGGTGTTAAAGATTAACTGGTGTTCCGATTAACTGGTGATAGCGGCGTTTCTGAGACAGACGTTTCGTAGGCGTGGCTTTTCAGGACCCCTTACCTACTGACCAGGAAATAAACAATGGGACAACTTCGTCTATAAAATGAGATTTGTGCTGTTCTATCCATTTCTGTCTTGACAAAATATCTGGAAATAAGAGGCGTTCTCATTTTAAAGGTCATGCGCTGTCGGGCTACATGAAAGAAAAACTACCTCAACGCGATTGGGACCAGTGGAGCTGCGATCACTGATTCCTGTTATTACCTGTTCAAGCAGCAGACAGGAGACCAGGACACGGTGTGAACGTTATTTAACAAGAAGTTCACCAAACCGTGTGAAAACAGAATGCTGAAGTGTTGCAGTATAACATCAATATATTGAAACAGATTTGGCAGGTTTAGATCACATTATAGCGACACTGTCTTATTTAAATACACAGACGTCAAAATTTTACCAAAACAGTCCAGCAGTAGTTAACGTATTGAATTTGAAATGCAGCAATTTAGCAAAATTCAAGGGACATTCATGTTGAAACCAGCAGCAGAACTTTGTTGTGTCGTACTACTCTAAACTGACATGTCATTGAGGAAAGACAGCAATTCCTTTTGGTAAAACTCATGTACTGGGGCTGTCTAATAACTCAGCTGGCTGAACAGGTGATCTATTAACAGGAAGGTGAACCCAATGCAGCGGCCTGGGTTCAACTCCAGCGCAGGGCTTTTTGCTGCAAGTTTTCTCCCTACATTTCTGTCTGTCTCTCTACTAACCTGTCAAATAAAGCCAAAAAAAGGCCAAAAAACCCCCAAAAATGAACATTTATTCACAGCTATTGGTAGTCATATAAGTGTAAAGGTGCTCAGTGTAGAGGTGGTTTTTAGTCTGAGAGGGAATCTGCAGATGGAACTTAGCATGGAACAGTTCAGCAAGATGATCTTATTTGGTCTGTTTTTATTCATTCTTATTTTATTGTTTCACATGTCTTGAGTTGTGAGATCTTGTTTGAAACAGCAGCTAGCTATATAGTTCAGGAGTGTGCTCATTAAGGTTTTGTAGCATAAATATCCTCGTTCTATTATTGTTCTATGTCTTTAGAAATAAAAATACCTTTAATTTTGTATTCTATAAAATCAATGCACTGAATTTATAATGCATTGATTCCCTGGAATACAATGTTGATTAACTTGCAATGTCCCAGTAAAATAAATAAATCCTGAATAACGGGGGGGGAAATAGATGAAGCATATCGACGTCCTGAAGGCAGGAATGTGAAATCTCTCGTTAGAATGTGGTCAGATGGTTTAATATAATGGCATTGTTTTACTTAAAATGTGTTTAAAAGTAGAACAACTCAGGTACAACTGGTTTATCGCAGTAATCTTTAAAAACGGTAGTAGTACTTCTCTTGCTGTTTCTGTCTGACCGTCGGACTGAAGCCACAGACTGTCACCAGTTAATCTGGTGCAGATCGTCACATTCCACTGCAGCGAAGCGATGTTTTCACTCAGTTAGGTGGAAGTCCTCATTAAACCGAGTATTTTACTGGTAGACTGAACAGCCGTGAGTCCAAACAGAGCAGTAACGACAAGGTTAAAGCTGACAAGAACATTTCGGAACAGTTTATTGACGTCTGTGTGTTTTGAACAGGCATCGGTACAGTCACCTATGCTATGGATTGCCGTTGCAACAGCTGCCTCGCTCACTGAATATCACCAGTTGATCGGAACACCAGTTAATCTTGAACACCGGTCAATCAGTAAAAGATTCTCAACATAAATTAGTACAACTACACCAGATATAATAATAAAATGCCACATCCAAGTAAGGGAAGGAAAAAGTGGAATAATGTAATGAAAATAGTAAAAGAAAATTGGAGGTATAAACACACAGGCTACAAATAATAACAATAGTGAATAAGTAAATAAACAAAGCGTAGAAGAGAATACAATGACAGTTGGACAGTAAATTTACTAAGAATATAAAAATAGAAACAAACCATTATAGAATTATGGTATCATTGTACTGACATAGAATACTGGCAGCTTTGGAGCACATTGTACCTGTAATGAGTGGCTGTAGCTGCATCATTTAAACCCTCCAAAACAGAATAAATAACAGAATACATTGTTTAAGTTTAAATGCACCAGTGTAGCAAGATTGCAATGCAGCTTTATGTCATGTTATGGTAGCCACTAAACTATGACGTGTTGCTAAGGAAAGACAATTGTAAAAACATTCAGTGACAAATTTAATGAATCCAATGGAATTTCATGGCTGTGTTCTGTTTGGATAATCAGTGCTAATTAACCTGTTCTGGTAACGTGGTCATCCAACATTTTACTAAAGCACTTCATGGTGGTTTTTCCTTAAATTTGTCAGCAGTCTGCAACATGTAATGCACCGAAGGTGTTCGACTGTGGAGGAATAATGAACACAAACTGTTTGTAATCAACATGTGCAGTTGGTGCACTTAACAATAAATATTTAACTTCTCAGTATGTTCAAAATTGTTCACCGACCTGTTCTGTCTGTAATGTAAGACATACTGACAACATCTTCTATTACCAGTTCACTCATTTATATCAATAAACGTAGGCTGAATCTCTGAAACTGCACATATTATCTATCGTAACAGTAGTAATTGTGGCTGTATTTGACTGTTTTACCCTTAGTGAGGTGTACCTATTAAAACAGCAGCTGACTGTTCGTTTGAGTGGTTTCTCTAACTTTCCCCAGAGGGACGCACCACTGGGTGCCTCGTACTCAGCGTTTGTTTGGAGGTCAAATAATCGGCCAGGCCCTTGTGGCTGCTGCCAAATCTGTCAGTGACAATTTCTATGCCCACTCACTCCACTGCTACTTTGTACGAGCAGGTAAGACGAACCGATCGCACGAGTGAAGAAACATATTACTCTCATAATCACTTAAATTAATGCATTTACATGGAGACTTCTTTTAGTAGGAGAAGAACATGTGTGACTAATGATGTTAACAGCATCTTTGTTCCATGTGCTGTAGGCGCAACAGTAAACAGCCAGAGAGGCAGCATTTCAAACAGTTTTCTTGATCAGATTTTAATTTAACACATAATAAGTCACCTCCAAATGCCCATTCTGAGCCAGAAAAAAACCTAAATTTATTGATGCTTGTTTTTATTGTACAGTAGGCTATTCATGAAATCCATTATTACTGTTTCTGTGATTCCTACCGTCTTCTATAAATTGCAAGTTACTGTTTTGGGTGTTTTTCAGGGGATCCTAAGGTCCCGGTGCTGTACCAGGTTGACCGCACCAGAGACGGTCGTAGCTTCACAGTGCGCTCTGTGAAGGCCGTCCAGCACGGACAGCCTATACTGATCTGCCAAGCATCCTTCCAAAAGCTGCAGCCCAGCCCCCTGGAGCACCAGTTCACCATGCCGTCAGTCCCTCCGCCTGAAGACCTCCTCACTGTAGAGGAGCTTATTCGCCTTCATCTCAGGTAGAATGACATTTAATTTAGATAGTGACATGTTCGTGTTATTTGTCAGGACATTAGACTAACACAAAAACACAGAGCAGTCGCACGGTACATGCTTTCCGAATTACCTGTTATGGTAGAAAAACAGTAGAAGAAATTTTAGTTTTTTTCTATAGAGCATGCAAAGTTTCTTACATTTCTGTTATCAACCCATTAAAATGGAAGAGAATTCAGTTTCATTTATGGTGCTCAAACCAATGACAGCAGTGGTTTAGCTTTCTACAAACAGTGCCCCAGTTAAGTATACTGTTCACATTTTCTTTGGAATTGTGTTTTTTTGACAGTAGTTCACTCAAAAATTAAAAGACCGAAGTGAAGAGTCAAAGGTCCTAACTCTTTGTATGAGACGACATGAAGAATGTAAATCCTGTCTGTGCTTCAGTGCTATTTTGTGGCTTTGACTTGAGTGTAGTTTCAGTTAAACTGACTCCAGTTATAATCCAAGTGTGTAGTCAGAGTAGGTCTACAAATGAACACAAAACAAAGACCATACTGTACATATCCTGAAAAAAATATAAACACAGCATGTAGCATTCCATCCACTGTTTTTAACATATGGCAACATATGGCTGAATAATAGAAATTACGTTTTTCACTTTTTGTCCAAGTCAGAAAAGAAAACCATTTGCATGCTGCCTTTATATTTTTGCTCTGCGTACATCTGCTGTCTGGAGGAGTTCCATTAACATCAAACATGGTTATTTATGCTATATTGTACAGTTATATTTGCAGTAAGTGTCCCTTAAGTACCTTGCAGAATAGGGTCCTCAACAAGCCAGATATAATCAATGGTGGTCTTTATAAATATGTGTTGTATTGCAGTAAACCAGACCTGGCAGAGGACGCGAAGAAAGGCCTCAACAAACTGTTGGCGAATGAGGTTCCCATTGAGATAAAACCAGTCAGCCCAGCACACTTTTACAGATTTACGCCTTCAGAACCGAGGAGGCTGTTCTGGGGCCGAGCTCGAGGATATATAGGTGAGAAGCACTTATCCTAACAAATGCACATGCAGCATGCAGAATAGCAGTGATATAATACAATGTGTGATTAAGGAGCTTGAATTATAAACTAAGCTCGCTATTGGCTGCTTTCTTGAGATTAAATAATGGTTAGAAGATATTGAAAGACTCTGCTTTTGGCAAATCCTGAAGATGAGTTATGTAAGCAAAACATTACATTTCTTGATGCATTTTATTTGTGTGTTTTTGTAGGTGAAGGCAACATGAAGCTGCACTGCTGCGTTGCTGCTTACGTGTCAGACTTTGCGCTGCTGGGCACAGCGATGCAGCCTTATCCCAACTACAGGGCCCAGTTTGCTGCCTCCCTGGACCACGCCATGTGGTTTCACAGCACGTTTTGCAGTGACGAGTGGATGCTGTACGAGTGTGAGAGCTCATGGGCAGGTCAGTATGTTGCTCACGTCTCGTGTGCTGTACTCGGTTTATTCACAAATCTGAATCAGAAATGCTTTATTGATCCCCGAGGAGAAATTGCTTGCGTTACAGCTGCTCCATTTAAAATCTTAGAAATAGAAATGGTACAAAATATTTAAAAAGCAGTGGAAACGTGTCCTGAAAATATAAACATAAGTGGAGACAGTATAAGCATATAAAATTTAAGCATACATTTGTAATTAATAGTGTGGTATTGCACAGAGATATGCAGGTATTATACTGAGTACTGCTTGCACAATTAGGCTTGCTTCCACTGCATGACCTTTCCATAACCTGAATCTTGAAGCTTTGTGTTCCACTGTATTACAAAACTGCATGTTTCCCAGAGTCTGTATATTTTAGCTGAACACCACATAGCAACACTGGACTTGGCGTTTCTTTTCTTTGATGCGCTACTTTATTACTGAATGCGACAAGGCAAATTGTGGGGCAGACAACAGGGAAAAAAGTGAAGAAGTGGCACTCTTGTTGATTTTCTTTTCCATTTACACGACTTCACTGTCAGCTGTCTACAAGGACTTCCAGGCCACAGCCAGTTGTGCTCTGTCTTTTCTCTGTACTGCAAATTAAACCTCCCATTGATTAATTTTCAGATAACTGAGAAGTGATGGTGAAGATACTAAGGGGAGGACAATTTTTCACATTTATTTTTTTCCAAGGAAAGTATCGCACTGCAGCATTTGGTCGCACTTCCTCACTACTGAGTGGAAAGACTGGTTCACAACTCCAAATGTGGAACACTGCAGCCAACCATAAATGTTGGGTATTTTGTAGTCTTGGAGAGCCATAACTGCCTGGACCCCATTATCATCCTTTTATAGGAGAAGAATGTTCTGGCGTGTTTGTATTTTTTCAAACCAATCATTTCTCTATTGGTCGGCGATAAGCCCGGGATGCAGCAACAGTGTCCCCTCAAAATACTGGTGGTAAAATTGTTTTGGCGGCACATTAGCAAGCAGGGAAGGAAGAAAGCACTGTCATTAAAGTGGCTAAATCACAGAAAAAAACTTGCAGGCCAGCCTTACTGCATGATCTGTGGCAAGACTTGAAAATTGTATTCTCAGAGTTTGTTGTCATGGCAGTCTACAGTCCTTGTGTCAGACTAAGTATTTTGAATCAAACTCTGGCTCGTATTTTAAATGAAGAGCCAGACAGTGATTATAAGGGTGACCAGGATGAGACCATTACTTGCATTCGAATGGCTCAACATTTGGTTAATTTTTTTTTTTGATTTTTATTTTTAGCAAATCGCCGTCATTAGGATGACCCTTTAGAAATACTTGAGAAATCTCATAAAGCATAATTAGCTTTTTTTATGTAGCACCCTGTTGAGGAAAAAATCTAGAACGGTTGCTGACATGTTTTTTAATGTAGATAAACTTCACAAGATAAACACGATTTCCAGTTTCACAGGATAACGTGATACACTTGTGTGTCTTCCAGGCTTTAGTTTCTTTCGGCTGCAGTTTCTGGGTCAGTGTTTCATTGTTCAGCAGTTTGTTATTCAGAGCAGGTTTCATCTCTACAGACTTCAAGAGTCAGCAAATAGCCAGTTACTGTGTAGTTACAATGAGCATGTGCATTAGTTGTGTGGGGTGGCCAGTCTTTACATTCTGTGCAGTGAAGGCAATATCAGACCTTATGACAAAATGGCTACAATCAGTATTTGCCTATGATGAACATACATGTGCTACATACGTGAAAAAAGAAAAAGAAATTATATATGTAATTACACAGTGCCATGGTTGCTGATGTACGTGTATATAGATGCTTTGACAGAGGCTTGCTTTTCATTTTAATGCAGTTACTTTGCAAATATTGTTTATAAAGTAACTTTTCTGTTTCTGCTTTTGTGCATGTATCTATCAAGAAATATTGCCATTTTTTCTTTGTATTTTTACCGATTTACAAGTTTACCAACTGAGTTTTATCTGAGTGATAGTGTTTGCATTTATTACTTTTTTGAAAGCTGCACTTACCGTAAGTTTCCTGTCAAAAGCAGGACTGAGATGAAACCTTTTATGCATTTCCACTTTAAGCCTGACATGTCGTGTGTGTTTTGTCCGACAGGGAGCAGCAGAGGGCTGGTACAAGGCCGAATATGGAGGAGAGATGGAGTTCTGGCTGCCTCATGTTCCCAGGAAGGTCTCCTGAGAGTGAAACCAGTCCCAGAGTCCAGCAAACTGTAGCAACATTGTATTAGCCACTCACAGAACCAATAGAAATGATCTACTAGAGCCACCTTCAAGATGACTTCACGGTTCACCGCACTGTAATCTAATTACATTAAACACGAAACTGCTAATTTAATGAGTTCATAGTATTTTTGTTAAGAAAAATACGAAACTGATTTTAATTTTAGTCAATAAAGATTAAATTGTTCATGATGAATGCAACCTTGTCATTTGTTGAGGAGATGTGGTTAAAATAGTGTCACACATGAAACTGAATCCATTACTTTGCTTATTTATTCATACCTTGCCCACGAAGCTCTGTATTGTTCAAACCTTGAAAGAAATATACAGTCAATGCTGATATTAATGGTGGGAAAACTCCTGGCTACTAAGCTTAATTGTAAAAATAGGTGACAAAAACAAAACAGAAAACACTGGATAATGACATTTTACATTAAAGTTCCACAAAGTAGATACTTAAATGGCTGTCATGCAACTATCAGTGGCTGGTTTTCAAATGGAAAGTTACGATCTGCCTGTTGAAGACACTTAAGTAGGTGAAATTAATGAAATATTGATTAAATGATGCACTCACTTTGAAAAACATATAAAAATACAATACTTTACAGATACATTCAGTGAAATAATCCTTATTCTTTGTGAAATTTAAACACAAAGACAATACAAAAGCAACTTTTAATCTTGCACATGTAACTGGACTCCTATGCACAGCAGCTTTCAGAGTCCAACGCCTGAGTCCACATTTTCATTCTGACGTGAATATAGCAATAAACTAGAACTTTTGCTTGCCATATTTGCAACACATCAAATTCTACTGATATTAGAGGCCTCAAAAGATGGTAAAATGTTGACAAAAGACTATTCTCAATAGTATTCATGGGTGCAACCCTATATATAGCTGTACACGCCCACATGAGCTTTCTGGGGCCCCAATATCACCCTTGTTTGAAAATCCCCAACATTTATTTATTCATTTAGTTTTCCATTTTCAAAGACTAGTGTTTTAAAAAAGGAGCCATTCAATCATTTGGATCTGCTGGGATTAAAGCTCTCACCAAATTTCATGAGATATAGGACCCTTAACATGCTTTTCAAACATTTATTTATTTTGAGGGTGTAATTACAAAAAAAAAAAAAAAAAAAAAAAAAAAAAAAAAAATCCAGGTCTGAAAACATATGCAATTATGCAATTCTGAAAAATTCAGCCAAAATATTTTACAGAATTTCATTTTGGTTCCCAATTATATAAGTCAACTCTGAACAAAGTTTGAAAAGAATTGGACTGACTTGCACATAACGAGTTTGGCACAGTTGTATATTATGGCTGAATTTGAGGGCCTGCGGTCTTCTCTTAAACTTCAACAAATTAAATAATAGTCTGAGGACATCTTAAAGGAGAATTATCGCTGCATGCACAGTACAGAATACCGTGTGAGGTTTTAATAGCGGTGTTTTTGGTCACTTTTGTTGTGAATAATTCTGCCGGAAGTGTGCAGCCTTCGGTGTCTCAGGCCTTCAGTGCCTCACACCAAGTTGTGCCCCAACTTTTAGTAAAGTCCCGTTAAATACCTGCCGTGATGCCTCGGGTGTATGTCGGCAAGCTTAGCTATCACGTTCGAG
Source organism: Amphiprion ocellaris (assembly GCF_022539595.1). Taxonomy (NCBI): domain Eukaryota; kingdom Metazoa; phylum Chordata; class Actinopteri; family Pomacentridae; genus Amphiprion; species Amphiprion ocellaris. The sequence goes on from NC_072770.1 coordinate 14,628,877, forward strand.
AGAAAGACATTCAGAGATTTTTTAGCGGTTATGGCAAATTGTTAGAGATAGACCTGAAAAATGGGTAAGATCGTCTCATCTTTCGTAGCAGCATGCTAACTAGCTTCGTGCTAACCTAACGTTAGTCCTGAGCCGGGCCCTAGAGACGCCCTGCCTTTGCCTTTTATTGTGTATACAGTTTACAAACGGTTATTTTTTTTACTATATCCTATCATTATTGTCCAGTAAAGGCGCTGGCAGACGTAACGTTTGGCTAATTTTCAACATATTCTTCGCTCGCATTAGCATAGCTGTTCAGGTTGTGCCAGGGTTAAAAAACAAACAAACAGTGTTAGCAGCCAGCGAAGCACTCGGCATGCAAGGCTAAGTTATAACTTGCTACGATAAAATTAGTTAGATAAACCTTAATGTAGTCACACAGATCCATAACTTGCGGCATGTCAACACTAACTTTTGTCAATCACTTCATCAGTGGCGTCTCCAGACGTGTGGCCAGATGACCACAAAATCTTGGGGTGGCACCCAAAAACCAAAACAGAAACTTCGTTTCAAGAGTTTTATCATGCTGTTGTAGTACAGAGTCCAGCTGAAAACCATGGTTTCATGCACAAAATAGCAGAAATCACATTCCTATATACACTGTGATTTATTATTTTACAATAAATGTTAGAATTAACTGATGTAGATTAAAACTTCCATTATGAATTCAACTTGAAAATGTCCATTCTGGTTGTTTTTTGAGAATACACAGATACGCATATTAACTGCTGCAAATATGTTGTGAAACCGCCAAGTCTCCCTACTAAATAGTAAATATATCAGACCATTGTGGTGAAATGATATCCAGCTGTGTTCAAGCTTAGACTCATAGTGTAACTAATGATTTAACTGCAATGTCTAACAGTGATTCTGTGTGACAGCTCCCCTGTCTGAGGTGCCAAACAGTGTAAAATACCCACAGTGTTAGATCCTGATCAATCTTGTATCCATGTGAGGGATTATTTGTAATTTTTCACAATTAATGAAGTCACATAGAGCTGCTATGTTCATCTAATGCTGCTTTAACTTGCACATAGGCAATGTTGGTGCATTCAGTGAACCTTTGATATTGAATTTTCACTGAAGGAAACATTAGATCTGGGGTGGTCATTGAGATGTTATGATCACAAAACTTGAGAATAAGAAAAAAATCTTGTAAATATTTTCAATAAAATGGGTAACGATCTTCCAAAAAAATCCTAAAAATATCTAAAGTGATTGCGTATATATCAGTAAAACTTCTATTTTCTTTAAGAACATTCACAAAAAAAAATTTGTGAATGTTCTTAAGAAACATTTTTAACATTTCTTTTTTTCCAATAAAAATGTTCAAAGATTTCCCAAAATGTTAAAATGTGGACATCAGAAGTTTCATTGTGAAAATACATTTTTTTTCTCCACATTTTCAAACTTTAAACTGGGTCAATTTTGACCCGCAGGACAACAACAGGGTTAAGGGATGATTAAAGTATTCTATCTGTTTAGGATGCTCATTATAAATGAGGCCTCCATACCTTAGTGTTTAAATTAAGGTTGAATGAATGAATATGGTAAGGTTGGAGACAGCTGGTCTTCAAAGCAGGAAAGGATGTAAGAAATAGCATTTGCCACAGTTTCAGACACTTTCATTATAAAGCTGCTTACAAAAAAGATCTTAATGCATAATGAAAGGAATTGCCATTTCCTTCTTTGGCTCCTGCACGTGTTTTCCTTGTAGGTATGGCTTTGTGGAGTTTGAGGACATGCGGGATGCTGATGATGCTGTGTATGAACTGAATGGAAAGGAGCTGTGTGGGGAGCGCGTCGTCATTGAGCATGCCCGTGGACCGAGGAGGGATGGATACGGCTATGGAGGGCGGAGTAAGTTCAGCACATCTAATTGCAAAACATTGTTTAAATACGGGGTTCTGATCAGTCTCTGTTAACTAACATGATGATATTTACTTTCACTGTCTCTTGATACAATCAGTACTTGTTCCAATAAAGCTGGCAGTACTCGTGTGACTTGTCACACCACAAAATGCTTATTTGACACGTGTTCCCATTAGCGCTCAAGTCCATTCTGCCTGATGGCAGGTAGACACAAAGCTTTCAACAGTAAAAGAGATGTTTGTAAAATACCATGAGTAACATTGATTAAAGCCAAGGTAAGACTTGTGAAGCTTCGATGTATACAATTTGAAGTCAACATTAACAAAGTGCTTGATGTTTCAATTTGAAAGAGTCCACTGCGGGCTGAGTCCGAGTCCAATGAGGGTAAAGATGACTGCCTGACCCGTTTGGCCTGGGCTTTCCCCTTACAATGTGTGTGTGACCTTTGCCCTTTGACCATTGGTTGACATAACCGGAAGCCATGATGACAGCATCCTTTTCCAATAGACCAGGGTGATGGTGAGGAATCCTGTTGGTTTTACTGTTGCAAGACATTTTGCAGAAGACCAACCCAACCCATGTTTCAGCCCTTGCTTTGGCTCCCAGTACTCTTTAGTACAATAAAGAGCTTTTGGTAGGTGTCATCTTTGTCTTAAGTTACAAATGGATAGAGTAAAAACTGAAGAGTATTGTTTTGCTAGTCAGACTACAAAGCAGGAAGTGAGGAAAAACCTACATGTAGTTCAGGTTACAGTAATTAACATGACTTAGTGTAAAGCAAAGTTTGATGTAAAGAATTTTGGAACTACTGCTATGTTTAACAACAAAAACAGCACATTTTCATGCATATTGAGACATAGAATCACCTATAAGATAGTAACAATTTCTCCACCAACATTGAAAATAGCCCATTTAATCATCAAGTGTTAGATTTTGTACAGTGAATGTCATAACCATACATCATGTCTCTGGTTGCTTGCTACTTTTAGCAAAATGACTTCTTTGTAAGTTTTAGTCTAGCTGTGGTCAAAGGAAAAGGCAGTTGTTGCTGTACTTGAAAGAAATCACAAATAAACACAGGTAAATGACAGGAACTGCTGTCTCATCCTTAATTAAGCGGTTTTTAATCCTGGTCCATAGCGTGAAGAGTGCCGCAGGTTTCCTAATTGTTGTCTTTTTACAGGCTAAATTTAAGTGATCCCTAAGTGCACAGCAATATTAAAACTCAGCAGGACCCTGGGCCCACAGGATCAGGATTAAACACCACTGGCATCTTTAATTCCTTGTATTCCCTTTGAGAACTGGCAAAGCTTGATAGTTGTTAGTGTATTATAGGTAAAGGTAGAGGCTTAGGCACAATAAAAAAAACACAGAGATGTCCAGTGTCAGTGATTTTGTAGATCATTTATTCCAGTTCGGAGTCCTCACCTTTTGTTAAAATAATGTGGCTAAAAGTTAAATGGTAATTTCCTTGTCTTTTTTGAAGGTAGCAGCTACAGCAGCTGGAATCGCTCCGGCAGAGATAAGTACGGGCCACCTGTACGCACTGAGCACCGCCTCATTGTGGAGAACCTGTCCAGCAGGTGCAGCTGGCAGGACCTTAAGGTGGGACGTGATCTCTGATAGTTCAGTTTACTGGGTTAGCAGGTATGTTGAGCCTAAGATCAGAGCTTTCAGCATCAAGAAGGTGCCTATCTTTAAACCTGGCTAGATCACCATGATAACTTATGCTGCGGTGCTAGCCTGAGCAGGAATTCCCTTTAGCTGCTTGATGATTCTCTATGAGCGGTACGATTCTCAGCTGAAGGAATATGTTTTATTTGCACACCTGTTGATCTCTACGTTACCAATCCCACAGAATTAAGCCGTGCAGTTCCAGTCTGGCACACTGTATTTGCTGCTCTGCAATGGAAATCCTACATGTATTCAGCTGGTGATGCAGAAATCGCATAAATACATTAGAATGTTTGGTCCTGATTTGCTGCCAAGTCCTGTTGACACTGTAGCTGATGGATCGCATATTATAAAATGGATAATTCTTTTATTTTTATTGCAGCAAATATTCAATCAAAAATATTAATTTCACTTTGATTTGGCCAAAAATTTAAGTCATATCCCGCATTGTGGCACAGCGTCAGACCTAAATGCACTCTAATACAATAATATGTTTAAAAATATGAAGTTTGACAGCTCTAATGTGCAGCTGTCAGTTAGGAATAATCAGCTGCATTGATCGATAAAATAAATATATTCACAGGCAATTAACAGTTTTTGACCAGCATTCCTCTCTTGCATCATTTGCAGTAGCAACGTTTTTACTGTCTTAAATATTTACATTCCTCGTGACACGCACAGAGTCTGAAGCAGAAAGCCTGACTTAGCAAAGAAAGTTGATAACCGCCTTTGTGATGCCTGATATCTCCGACTGGAGCTTTGTCATTTCTGTAGTTTTACATAGTAAAGTCCTCAGTCCATCACTGAGCATCAATTCAAGTGTAGTTGGAGGTTCTACAGTGTTTATATAGTGTGTGTATTCTTTAACTTCATAATAACTATTTTTAGAATAGAATAGAATATTTTTATTGTCAATTTCTCTATGTATCCAGGACATACAGAGGAACCGAAAAGTTCGTTTCTCTCTCGCCATATATTTAAAAAAACTATCCAGATACAGTATAAATAAAATAAATAATATATCTAAAAATCAACCTATGTACCCTGGCAGTAGTGCAAGATAATGACAGCTTATTGAGGTGATAGTAGTGCAATATGGAAGCAGCTTGTTGAGATGTACAGTCGTGGAAATGATTCAGTACATGAACTGATATTATTTCAAATCCAATAGTAGATGTTATTTTAATAGTGACTTGCATTTTGGCAAATAGACTAATGTTGCAGAACTCAAACAGGACCTATTTGATATTGTTGTCAGAATCAGAATGAGTTTTTTTGCCAAGTAGATTTTTACATACAAGGAATTTGATGGGGTGTTTTGGTGTATTTGGTGAAACAATGATGAGAAAAAAATAATTTCAGAAGAAAAAGAAACTTTTTTAAAAGTGTTCAAGTCAATAGACAGTAATTGTTAAAAGACATGAACAGGAAGTGTAGCACATTGGAGGGATGGTAAGAAGAGTAAAAAAGTAAGGTTAAGTATTTAAAGTGTGCAGGAATGTGCAAATTTTTGGCCTGAAAATGTAGAAAATTACATACAGTGTTAACAGCTTGTGATGTGATTCGAAGGAAAATAATAATCCTATTTACAAAACTGTGTGTTTTGTGACTCATTGAGTCCACGTCTATGGTGGAGGCTGTAGGGAGAAATGTTTTTGGTGGCACATTTGTGTCTTTACAGGACTTTATGCGGCAAGCAGGTGAAGTAACCTACGCTGATGCTCATAAAGGACGAGCCAACGAGGGCGTCATCGAATTTCGATCCCGTTCAGACATGAAACGAGCTTTGGAAAAACTAGACGGCACTGATATTAATGGAAGGAAGATCCGTCTGGTGGAAGACAAACCTCGACACCGGCGCTCATATTCTGGCAGCAGATCCAGGTAAGCAAGCATTCAGATGTAACCATGTGTTTAACCCTCCTGTTGTCCTCATTTACGGGCACCAAAAAATACTGTTTCTTTGTCTGAAAAAAAATCCAAAAATTCAGCAAAAAAATTCCCCAAATTTCTGAAAATTTGCAAAACCTTCAGGAAGAAAATTCCAAGAATTCCTTAAAGGTTTTATTTTGAAAAATCCCCCAAATTTGGCAAGAAAATTCTTGTAAATATTTTCAAAAAATGAATAAAAATCTTCAAAAATGTCGTAAAAATGATCTAAAGTGATTACATATATCTCAGTAAAACTTCTAATATTTAAGAACATTCACAAAAAAATCTACCAAAATCCAGCGAAATTCGCTTAATTTTGGTTGATTTTTATGTGAATATTCTTAAACATTTTTAACATTTCTTTTTTCCACCAAAAAATGTGTAAAAATTTCCCAAAAATGTTTCAAATGTGGACATCAGAAGTTTCACTGTGAAAATATATTTTTTCCCCACATTTTCAAACTTTAAAACGGGTCAATTTGACCCGCAGGACAACATGAGGGTTAATGTGTGTTTATTTTCTTTACTCAGTAAGTACTCTTCTTTTTGAACCTACAGGTCTCGGAGCAGACGGCGCTCTCACAGCCGAAGAAGTAGAAGCTCTCACAGTCGGTCCAGATCTCACTCACAGTCAGTGCTGCTTACACTTTAAGTCATAATTCAGCTGCTTTAAGTTGTAACACTCAAAGTGACATTTAAACTAGCATCATCCCCTAATCTTCAAATGACAGCATGCTTTCATCAGGTGTATTTTAAACACATTTATCTCATGTCTCCTCAGCTCACATTTTAGTTCCATGTCTTTTTTATTTTGACTGCTACTTGCACTGCTTTAGATTAGATTTTTTAGCAGCAGGCACGTGTAAATCTTCAGAAAATATTATGCATAGCCTTGCCATTTGGCTGCTATCTTGGTAACACCCTGAGGCAGTTATTTCAGGATAACAATACCAGGTCTCTATCTAAAAGAAATGGGAGAGAGTAATAACTACAATCTCAATGATCACTGAGATGTGAAAACTGCAGCTTTAGAATCACCAGTCAAATGTGATTAATGTTTAAAAATTTGTTAATTTTTGACAAAGATAAGGTTTAAAAATCAAATTTCCTCACAAGTTAGTATTTTTCTGTACACATGTGCAGTTTTATGACAGCACTTGCATTAGTTTAACAACACGATTGACTGGATGTTTACCGCTTTTACTGTTACAAAGCAGTCGGTTGGGTTTTTGGGTGGACAGAGTGGGACATGTGTCCTACGACTGTCATTTTTGGTATTACAAAATTTCCCCCAAAGATTTCTATTCAAGAATTTATACGTACCAGATGGGTCTCTTATAAACATCTGAGGGCTTGAGGTCCAATTTGTGCATCATGATGTCGTCGTCTTCAGGTCGGCTGGTTGGTCAAAATGCTCTCATCCAACCAAATTCTCACTGTTCTCACACAAGGGAAAAGTACTACATCAGTAGCATTTCTGAAATAGCCCATTACTTTTTGCAGTGTGAACACTCGTGCATTTTCTAAAGTTTGAACTCACCTAGGTTAATGGGAACTGCTAGGTCTCACTTGTATAATGTTAAGATTACTCTTACTGAATGTTCTCTGGGAACCAGCTTCAAATTAAATGACACCACATGAAAGCGGTCCTTAGTGTGGCCACATTTTGTTCAAATGGATGGCCAAAAATTCAGTTATGAACTTTGCAGATAGTTGTTTTTGTATATCACAGTCCGAATTATTTCATATGCTGCAAATACAAGCTATTTATGATTATTTTTTAATTTATTTTTGCTAACAAGATGAGCACATTTATGTAATATGGTAACATACAGGCTTTTTTCTCCCCACTTAAACAGTCGATTGCTTAAAGAGTAGGTACGTTTTCTGTTGACCAAGACCTGTTTTCGGTTGACCACAGCCTTAGTGTGATTTTTCAGTTTTTAATGAAGATGCTTTCATGCAAATTTTGTGTTGATGAAGCACCCAGCTGCTATTAATTTAAATTTTACTAAAGTCTCAAATCAGATCCAAGGAATAAAGATTAGACACCCGAAGTTTGTGATGATCAGAAATGCACTAACTCATATGATTAATAGGTTAAATGTGTAATTCTTGTTTTTCTTTTCTTGCAGTTCTCGATCTCGCAGCAAGCACCGCTCTCACTCCAGATCGAAAAGAAAGTCCCACTCCAAATCTCCAGAGAAGTCCCGGTCACACACTTGCAAATCTCAAAGTCCCTCCAAGAGCAAAAAGTCTCGCTCTCACTCAGACACTCGCAAGTCACGCTCAAAGAGCAGATCCAAAGTCAAAGCCGAACGTAAATCCCAGAGTCGTTCCAAGGAGAAATCTTCCATTAAGAAGTCTAGAAGCCACTCGCGCTCCCGTTCAAAGAGTAGAAATGAGAAACATGCCTCAAAATCACCTCTTGGCGAGAACTCCAAGTCCCCAGCGAAGCGCTCGGCCTCCCGCTCCAAGTCTCGCTCTCGATCCAGATCAGCCTCTCAAGACTGACTGGTTGCTTCACTATGTACTCAAGAAAAATGACAAGTTACATCCCAGAGCCGTTTGTTTGAGATGTTTACAGATGGTTTGGTATCTTTTGGCACAAATTTGGAGCTCATGAAATCTATATTTTCTTGGCAATCTTTTTTTGTTGATCTTTTCTGTAAAATGATTCTGAAACAACTACTAGGGGAGATCGCTGAAGCTGTTTTTGAGCTGTCTTCGAGTGATTTTCCTTGTTTTGTCGAAGTGTGTGATTTGAATTCAGCAGCTGACACGATGCAAAAGTGGCTTCATACTTTGATTACCTTTATGTGATAAGTTCAGACAGAAAGATGTAAAGGTCCAAACTAATATTAATATTTCCAACTAATAGATTCACATTTTGCATGTTCTGTGAAATAAAGTTTTTACCTGTTTGCCTTTTCAGAATCTCCAATCTTCCTCCAGTGGGAATGACAATTTGAAACGATCTGCAGCATTTGTTTGTAATGTCACATTGGAATAAAATAACAGACATTTTAAGTAGAGTCTACATTTATTCATGAATATTATTTCTGAAAGGGCACATAGAACTATCTTTTGTTTCACTTGTCTGATGAAATGAGGGGAGCATTGCTGTTGAATCCACTGATTGACTCAATAAAAACATTTTGGTACAAGACCTCAAAATTTGCATTTAACTGCACATACTAAATGAGGATATGACAAAAACTCTTATATATTGCATTACAGCACAATGTGATATACTGTATGTACTGTAAACCAGATATATTTCTGGGATTATGTGTAATTTGGTCAAAAAAACATTGATCAGTCTGTTATGTTGTGCTTCCTGTATGGAAGAAGAAATATCTGGGTCATGCAATTCTGAGGGAATTGGTCGACAATATTAAAAATATTTGAAATCGCAGCTAACTTAAAGGACAAACATAACAGATATGATTCCAATTGCATAAAATACTGAATAAAGAAATGTTAGCAAGCACCTACTTGTCTGCAAACTGCGCTTAATACTAGTTGTAATTTTTCTATTTATCAATCAAATGGTTAAACTATGAAAGTATTAATTATTTACTCTTCCACACTATTTGCACTACATATAAAACACTAACATTTGTACATTCTTTACATGGGACATTTGCATTTTATATTTTTTCTCATTGTTCACTTATTTACCTATATTTATGGTGGTGGGAACTGCACTCTTTTCTGCTGTTGCAACCAAATTCCCCCTAGGTGATTAATAAAGTTTTTCTATTCTATTCTATTCTATTCTATTCTATTCTAAAGCCTTTATTGTCATTGCACTATTCTATTCTATTCGTTTTGTTTCTTTGGAATTTCTCATTTTACTCAGAGATACTGTAAAACGCGGTGAAAAGAAGTGATCAAACTCTATTGTACTCTATTTTGACAGTATGCTTTGTTGCTAGGTGGTTAGCGCCCATAGTTACCACTCTCCCCCAGCATGCACTGCTTCCAAGGGATCTTTGCGGTAAGTTGTTAACATTTATTAACATTAACTTGTAAGGTAGCATACATATGGGACTGAGTATCAGTGCTGAATAGTTACTATAGCTTTGTCTTTGATATAAAGTACTGAAAACAGCAACACTAACGACAGTTAGCTGGCTAGTAGCTACACTGCTAACAATAACGCTAGCCTCTGAATAGCATGTAAGCTAGCGAGCGTCTTAGCCATGTTTGCTAACAGCATCCTAGCATACGACAAAGGATGCTTAGCCTGTTATTTTGATGGACTGCTACTACTACTACTACTTTAATTATTTACGACAGTGTCAATTAAATCTGGTGAATAGACGTGTTAACTCCATCTGCAGCTAGCAACGCTCGTACTAATGTACGAGAAGGGCTTTTGAGACGGGGTCTAACTTGGATTGCAAACCTTTTTCCAGATATATGGATGAATATAAGAGCCTACTTTGGTGACTGAACCAAGAAAATAATGGAAAAAGAACAGTACAACACTGTGATCTTCAATGCTTCTAAAAAGGAGTTGTTTTCTACGAACAATGGATACAAAGCCGTGCAGAAGAGACTAAGAGCTCAATGGAAAATACAAAGGTAAATTGTTTGTGTAGTTAGTCTAACCTGTCTATGTGCTAAGTTATTGTCAGCTCTATTATTCTATTACTACTTTAGCGTGTTTAACGTATTTGATCGAGAGGTAAACAAATATGTACCTTATGATATGCAGTTTAAGGTACCATATGTTGTGATCAACTTGATATTAGCTTAATCTTTCAATATACATATAAAATGGAACAACATTGAGAAATATGTATATAGTTGAGTTAAAAGTAGAAGTTTTAAGTAGTGTGTTGTGGTAGCATACAAGTAAAAGTAAAACTACCTCACCATGGTACTGGAGTGCAGTAGTTGAGTAAATGTGCTTGGCTGCATTGCATTTATTGCTGCTTGGATTGGCTTAACTACAAATTGTTTCATAGTCGGGCAGTTTGAGACAACCTTAGTTGTAAAATACGTCGTCTCCCCTAGTATGAAGGAAGAACTGTCGTCGGAAAGGTTGAAGGGCGTCAAGCTATGGATAACTGCAGGACCAAGGGAGAAGTTCACAGCATCAGAGGTGATGTATTTGGAAAAAACATCTCTTTTGTCTGCTAATTTCTAATCAGTGTAATGATATACAAGGCTTGGGAGAGGTGAAGTGTCAAGCTTGCCAACCAGTGTGAAATAAACTTCTACTGTGGTGTGTTTAAATTTTAGCACAGAAGCTCGTTTTCACACTGTTGTCCTGTTTTATTTCAGCTGGAGGTGCTGAAGCACTACCTGGACGGAGGAGGGAATATCTTGGTCATGCTTGGTGAAGGAGGAGAAATGAAATATGACACTAACATTAATTTTCTCCTGGAGGAGTTTGGAATAATGGTCAACAATGGTACATGTTGAAATTAGCTGGAATGACAGTTAACTTCATCTGTACAGATATTCTTATTTAAATAGTTTTTAACTGTGACGTGCATAATTTCTTCCTCTCCGTTAATATTACAGATGCTGTTGTGAGGAATGTATATTACAAATACTTCCATCCAAAGGAAGCGCTTGTGTCCAATGGTGTATTGAACAGGTTTGTCATTACATTATATGCTGTTTTTCTCATACAAACACACACTGATAATTCAATAACAGTTACATTCACATTTATAATGTATACACTGCCATATTTTTTGCAGTAAATAAACTATGCTTCTACAAACTGGTTCATTATTGCACTTTTCTGCGTCATTCTTGTTTAGAGAAATCAGCCGTGCTGCTGGTAAAGTGGTCACAGGAATCATTGAAGATGAAAATGTTGGAAACAATTCACAGTAAATTATATGCTTCTATATCCCGATTTCTGCATAAAGTATTTAATTTAAAACTAGGCTTTGACAGCTGGTTTCAAACTCAAGCTTTGTGTCTTTATTTGTGCAGGGCTCTCACATTTGTTTACCCGTATGGTGCCACGCTGAGTGTGATGAAGCCTGCCGCCGCTGTTCTTTCAACCGGTTCGGTCTGCTTTCCCCTCAACAGGCCTGTCCTGGCCTTCTATCAGGGCAAGGTCAGAGGCACAGTGCAGTTTTCTTACTCATTCCCTGACCATATAATGTTTGTGAATGTGCATTCGTGATGTGGAGCTGCTGACAGATGTCTCATGTCTTATAAAGGAGTCCGGCAAACTGGTTGTTCTGGGTTCCTGCCACATGTTCAGTGACCAATACATAGACAAAGAGGAGAACAGTAAAATCATGGTGAGTCCAGTTCACAATTATAGACTTTTTTTGGCAATTAATATATCAGAATGGTGCAAGGGTGCTAATTCTGAGCCTTTAGAATTTGAGCCCACTTTTATCTGCCTCATTTTCTTTCAGGATGTTGTGCTCCAGTGGCTAATGACTGATACTATCCAGCTAAATCAGATTGATGCAGAAGACCCGGAGGTGAGGAAGTATCATGTACATGACAAGAGAGTGGCACCGCTAATTGTCTTTTAAATTCAACGCTCTTTCTCCATCTTGTTTGTACCCTTAGATCACAGATTACACCATGTTGCCAGATACAGGGTGCTTGTCAGAACAGCTCAGAGTGTGCTTACAAGAGGGTGATGAAAACCCCCGGGACTTCACTTCTCTCTTTGATATGTCTTTGTTCAATCTATCTACTGACGCTTTACCCCAAGTCATCAGGTGACAATGCAAAATAAACTTCATTTCCTCTTCAATCACTGCTGTTTCTTTGATAGCTAAACAGTTTTTTCCCCTTTCAGTGCTTACAAGCAGCTTAACGTCAAAGACGAGCCTCTCCAGCTGATCACACCACAGTTTGAAACCCTTCTGCCTCAGCTTCAACCTGCTGTAAGTTTCAGTCCTGTCCGAGCTGCTGTTTTTACAGATATAGAATTTGAAATAAAGCTATTTTCTTAAAGCCCCACAAGTTTAAACCTAGAAGTGGCCGTTGTCTTGCCTTTTAGGTCTTTCCACCTGCTTTAAATGATTTGCCTCCACCCATGCTGGACCTGTTTGATCTAGACGAAACATTTTCATCTGAGAAAGTGCGGCTAGCACAGCTCACCAATAAATGTAAGTTCAACACGCTGCTACACGATCGTTAACTGGTTCAGACTTAATAGAAAAAAAGTGTACGCTGTGATTTTAAACTGCTTCCATTCACAGGTACAGATGATGATCTTGAGTTTTACGTGCGCAAATGTGGTGAAATTCTTGGGGTGACTGCCAAGTTGGATAAAGACCATAGGGACGCCAAGCACATCTTGGAGCACATTTTCTTCCAGGTTGTTGAATTCAAGAAGCTCAATCAGGTGAGTGCCATTCAGGTTTCTTGCAGCTAACTTTATTTTACACTGAAGGCCTTGTCTAAAGAGTTTTTTCCCCTCCTCTTGCAGGAGCATGATATCGACACTGAAGCACCATTCACCCCACAGTGACTGGATTCCAACAACGTTTTGAATGTTTTCAGCTCCGTCTTTAATAAATGCTGCGTAGGGATGGAGCAGATTTGTGTACATAGTCATGAAGGAGAGAGGGCTGTTACAGTGGTGGTGGGAAACAAAGTTATAATTTTCTATTGTATTTCATTGTGCAAATCACATTACAAGAATATACTAAAGCAAATAAAGTTATTCATTCCTTTATTAAAATATTCAATTATTTAAAAAAAAGAAAAAAAAAAGCATTTTGTAATTATGCACATGGAGCCTTCTGCATTAGTCGTCTACATGGATCCTGTAAAAACAGAAATAGTGTATGAGCTAGAACACGGATTTGCAGATTTTAATAGAGTATAAAATTATTTTTAAAAGAAAACTGATGATCTTTACATTTTTCAGGGAGAAACTTCAGCTCGTGAATGTTGGGATTTTGGACTCCATGTTTGCTCCTGAATGCTGCCCTCCATGTTGATTCTGGGGCTGTTGCTCTCTGATTTGATCACAGACACATCCCATGACATTTGTGAGGCTGTGAGATCACTGTATGATTGATCAAAATAAGCAGCCTTCTGCTGCTTTTGAAGAAGCATTTGGGGAGTTGAGGACATTCCCTGCAAAGGTACCACTAGGTGACAACTGGCAGCCTTCTGAGTGTTCAAACTATTCAGTGAAAACCCCTGACTGGGAGAAATGGGGTCTGATGACAGGCAGAGAGAAGCGAAGATGGACACTCTGGAGTCAGATCCATCAGCTACTGTATCATTTGACACTCTTGATATGGACAGTTGCTCCAGTGACAAAGCAGACAGCAAACTCTGTTCCCCGAAAAACTTTCTGTCAAGCTCCGATGGAGATGAGCACTCAAAGCTTTTCATATCTAGAAAGTACAATGTTAGGCACTGCTTAGAATCGACTTATCTGAACAGACATGAATAAATCATTTTCAGAATAAGAGCAATTTTCTTACCTTTAATGACAAAGGCTTTCTCCATTGTTTCCAGTGTCCGTCACTGTCAGCTGAGCTGCTGGTGGATTTTAAACTGTTGGAGCTGCTTGTTAATTGACACAGCTGGAGTCTGAGCAGGTAATCAGCCTTGAAGAGGAAGAGACACCTTTTAGTCAGGATTACTTCAGAGGAAAAGAGTTACTTTTACATTTTATTGTCAGTTTTCAAACCACTTCATTAGAGGCAAATAAATAAAATTTGGGCTACAATAGTGACTTTCCATTTAATCAGACTTTAAAGGTCATTGAATAGTATAAAAATACCTATCACAATTTCCCACAGCCCAAGGTGTCAGCCCAAATATACTTAATTTGTGTAGAATCAAATGAAAGTTTGAAGCAGAGAATATTTAATGTTTTTAAATGATAATTGCATAAGTTATTTACCAGTTATCAAACTGCTGCAAAATAATTCTCTGTCAATTAAGTGACCAATTAATATCAACTATACTAAGATTATATATTTTTTTATTGTGGTAAATTTAGCAGTTTTTTATGCTCCTTATTTTCTGTAATAATTTGAGGGAGATGCCATGACCTCTCAGAATCAACTTTTGTTGTTTATGTTGTATCATTGCTTTTTTCCTACTTTTTAGGCACTGCATTTCTTACATTATGCCATTTTGTTTTGTCTGAGTAATATCTGGCACAAGAATTTCCTTCAGGATTAACCCTTAGATGCACGAGTGATTGGACCCTACACTCTTCCATAAGTGGGTCAAAAATGACCCAGATAAGAATCAATGTGTTTTTATGTCATTTTGGTAAAAAAGAATCATTTGTATTATTGTTTGTATTATATTTTTGTCCACACAAGAATGATTTCATGTTTGAAATAAGTTTACTTTTCACTTCATAACAGATTTTGAACATTTTGATGACTGAAAAAGAAGAATATTACACAGAACAGCAATAGAAGAATGTCAACATCCATTTTGTTGACATTTTTCCACTCTTTTCCTCCAGCTTTTGCTGCTGTTCATCCCTCCAAGTCCAAGTTTGTGTACTTCATCACCTCTTGTATGATATTATCAGTGAAAAGAGCTTGAGGTAATAATACAAGCATTACAATTTCTGTAAAAGTAGAAAAGGTAACTTAAAAATGTAAATGGAATGATATAAAAACATGTTTTTTTTAAGAATAGCTGGAATATGAAAGGCTAAAAACTTTTCATTACAAAGATATTGCAGGAAAACAACCTCACCGGGTCATTTTTGACCCACTTTTGCATTTAAGGGTAAATAAAATTTCATCTTTTATACTGACAAGCTACATGATTTATGTTGTCATTCTATTGTAGAAATAAATGTTTCCTACTTTTTAGTGTGAACATTTTGAATTATATGTTTATTTTTAGACTCTTGCTTATATACTGCATATAATTATCAGTTATGAAAGTTGGAAAGAAACTTGGGTTGTGTCCAAAACTCTATCACTACACACTTATTTTATTTCAGTAATGTATCTTACTTATATCTAATCACTTTCCTTCTTTTTTGGCACTGCATTTCTTATGTCAGGGAAATATCTAGCACAAGAGTTTCTTTTGGGATTAATGAAGTTTTGTCTGATTTTAAACCTATTGTAGTAGAAAAAAACAGCTGAAGGGGTCACTCTTTTCAGATTTGGTTGATTTTCTATAGAATGAATCAGGGGTGTTTATTCATGACAATTTACAGGACTTAGTGGCTCACTATTGTAGAAATAAATGTTTCCAACTTTTAGACTCTATATAACTATATAGTAGGAAGGTTGAAAAAAAACTTGGGCTGTGTCTGAAATCAGTCAATACACACATTTTATTTCAGGAATGTATCATACTTTTAGCCTATTGGTTTTCTTCTTTTTGGGCACTGCATTTCTTATGTCATTTTGTTTTTCTGGACAATATGTGGCACAAGAATTTCCTTCGGGATTAATAAAGTTTGATTTTACTTTATTTTATCTTAGCTTTATAAAATGAAATAAATGTGTCCTACTTTTCAGTGTGTACATTTTAATTAGGACGAACCCTGCATTCAATGTTTTATTTACGCTGGAAGAAACTTGGGTTGTGCCTGGACACCAGTTGCCCTGCCTTCCTCCGCGCACATCTAATGCGCACCTACGTCACTAGCCTGCTTCTACGATAGAGAAGGGCGCGAGATAGAAATCAAGGAGCGCGGACTCTGCGGCCGCTCCGCTGCTGCTGCTCTCAGGCTGTAAACCAGCTCAACACAGCCGCGCTGAGCCTCCATCTCCACCTCGGGCCACAGGAAAGGCACTGAAAACGCCGAATACAACGATATTACACGGAATATTCTCGCACATGACGAGCAGCGGCGGCAGAAAAACTCACCGTCTGAACGTAAACAACAGAAACAGAGGGAAATGTCTTGGTGGCCGCGCGGGTAAGACGTTGGTTTTTGCTCTCTGAACTAACTTTAGCATTAGCATGACTTCTTTTTTAATCATATGCGGAGGGTTTAACATTTAAATATACAGTGTTAAAGGCGCTCCTTTGGATCAAGTTTGCTGTTTTGGCCTAGACTTATCATTTTGTGCCGCCCTTTTTTCCGGACAGCCAGACACACCAATTAAATACGTAAACTTTCTCTGTCCGTCGATTATGCTAGTTATTGACCAACTAGTCCCAGACAGTTAAGCAGAAAAAATGAACCCGATAGTCTAGTTGTCTTCAGTATACCACCAGGGTGGGTCAGGCCTTCTCTGTCAGCTGGATTCATGCACATCACAGCTGTTTGTTTCCCAGTGAGGATGGAGAGGAGGCCCTGCATCAAGACACTGATTCTGATGTGGCAGAGCAGAGGGACGGTGGAAAACTGAAAGTGAAGTGGACACAAGAGGAGGTGATTGTTGTGACTCTTCCCATTGATCCAAAATGTGTTTTTCAGTTGTCATAAACGTGCTAATTGCATTCATTGTTGCAGGATGACTTGCTCAAGGCACTGGTTCAAAAACTTGGACCCAATGACTGGAAGTACATAGCCAGCAACATACCAGTGAGCTTTATCAACTTTTCTTTTCATTGTCTGTTTTATTATCAACACAAATCAGCATTTTGAAGCTTCTCTTGTCTTGTTTAGAGTCACACTGAACACCAGTGTCAGCACCGTTGGTTTAAGGTTTTGGATCCAGAATTGGTTAAAGGTCCCTGGACCAAAGAGGAGGATGAGAAGGTTGGTAGTTAGTAGTTCATGGAGTTAAGATCTGACTCAAAAAAAGACAGTGTGATTGGTGAAAATTAGTTGCGTTCAAATGCATTTTTATCTCCTCCAGGTCATAGAGCTTGTGAACCTCTACGGCAACAAACAGTGGGCCATGGTAGCCAAGCATCTCAAAGGCAGACTGGGGAAGCAGTGCAGAGAGCGCTGGCACAACCACCTCAATCCCAACGTTAAGAAGTCATCGTGGACAGCTGAGGAGGACCTCATCATCTACAAGGCTCACTGCCTGCTTGGAAACCGCTGGGCCGAGATTGCAAAGCTGCTCCCCGGAAGGTAAATAGTAAAGCTGTGCCAATATTAGGGAAAAACCGACAGTATCTGTTTATTCTGCAATATATATTGGGGTGGTTTTGTAGGGGATTGCATCTACATTGAAATAAAATAATGTCTCATGGTGTAACGCTGGCAAAGACATTTGAAATACAGTGGTTTGGATGGTATTCAGATCTTTGCCCTCATACAGACCTTTGAGGTGCTGCTTAAAATTACCAAAGCAAATAAATTATGTTAACAATTAAAAGACACTCCTGACAGAGTACATATTTTTGATCAGCATCATCCTGTCTGTAGCTAAAACCTTTTTCATTCAACTGATGGCTTGTCTTCTTGAAACCACATCTTCCTTTTGAGTGTTTACCTCCTGCTCTTGTGAATAACAAAATAAGAAGAACTCGGTGTATCCAGGAAGCTTAAATCACAGTAAACAATGAGAGTCTTCTCTTGTACATTAGTCATGGAAAATGAAGCAGCAAAAAACAGTTGTGACTTGATATGTTTGAGTTTATCTGCCTTTACTTGACATGACAGTTCCAGTGATGTGACTAATGTGCACGTCGATGCTGAAATTATATATTGTGCAGCTCTAGTAAATAACTTCTATCTGTGCTATGATTACCCCAGAAGATGATTTTAAGATTGTAGACGTGGTTTTCAATGTGGAAAATAAAGCCTTGCCTTCTTTGGAGAGTTCATGTCATAATATTTATTCACAGGACGGACAACGCAGTGAAGAATCACTGGAATTCAACCATCAAACGCAAGTTAGAGATGGGCTTCTACGCCGGGGAGGTCTTTAGGCCAAATGAACTTGAGGAGCTGTTGGCTCGTGTTAATAAAGACATGCAGGTGGGCGGTATTTCCTTGCAGTTCTCCTTTAAGATACATGCACAGTGTTGAACTTTATGAACTAATGAAAATTCTGTTTTCTGATTACACAGATGTCCAGCTGCTCTCAAGACGGTTTAGACAAGGATGTAGAGCAGAAACCCCATCCTTCGGTAAGTGAGCATTCTCATGTATTTGAAAAATATCCCAAGTTGGAAGTCAGACTTCGTGTAAATAGGTCTTTCTGTAGACTATCTATATATACTACACACCTGCATTTGCCAATTGCTATTTTTATATATGTCTTTTTTCTACAACAGTTGCAGGAAATGTTGGTTGCTGATAAAGCTGGTCCCACTGAAGCTGGGCCGTCAAAGCCTGTCTCCTCTCCAAAGGACAGTTTAAGCCTCAAGACTGAACCAGACACCTCAGGAGAAGTCAGCTGCACCAACTGGGTGGTGGACAGCTCAGGTTTTCTCTCTCCTACTGGCCCAGTGCTGAAGGAAGTGCTGGATATGGTGGATGGGGTAAATTAATATAAGTGTCATTATGTCTCATTTTAAAATCCTTTTCAGATCATTTGTGCTGCTGACATACTGTTATTATATTATTTTGTCTATATTATATGGTAATATACTAGACATCTGTGTTAAAATTATAGACATTTATGCTGTCCTTTAGTGCATTTCAGAGACTAGATGTACAGCTGACAAATCAAATGTCTTTTGTGCACTAAGGACTTCGATGGCTGGTGCAACCTTGCAGCCTTCGACCTGCCAGAGGACAATCCCAGCCCAGAACGCCACCAGTTTCGTCTGGAGGGCAGCGCCTTGCAAGAGCTGAGTAAAGGCAGCAAAGGGGAACTCATCCCCATCTCTCCAGGTGGGGTTACGCCTCCCTCCATACTGAACCGCAGAAGCCGGAGACGCATCGCCTTGTCTCCAGACGGCAATAATTCCATGACACCGAAGAGCACGCCTGTCAAAATCTTGCCCTTTTCTCCATCTCAGGTAAGCCGTCAGAGTTAATACTGTGGTGCTGCTCCTGATGTCACCTTAAAGTCCTCTGCTGATGACTGTATTTTTTTTCCTCAGTTCCTCAACATGTGGACCAAGCAGGACACTCATGACCTGGAGAACCCGTCCCTCACTTCCACACCAGTATGCAGCCAGAAAGCCATTGTTACCACACCGCTACAGCGGGACAAGACCCCCCTCACTCAGAAGGAAAACTCTGTGTAAGTGATCTTTAATGATGTGTTCTCATCGCTCGTTCTATGGGTATGCATCGGGTTTACAATTGGCAAAATACCCTTATTCTTTCCTCTTTTTAAATTATTATACATTGAAAGACATTTAAAGAATATACAGATAACTTTAGCTTATGAACAGTAATTCAGTAACTGCTAAAATATAAAGTTCTCTGGTTAATGTAAGACTAATGGGGACTTTTCTTGATCAGTTCTGTAATCTTCCGGTTAATCTCCTCTAATGTCAACACTTTGGTCATCTTCATAGTTCACAGTCTAAACCTTCTTTATTTGTGGTACATTGCTCATGAAATACAGTGGGCTACACCTGTTCATTTAATTAATCAGAAACATAAAATTAACAGTAGATTTATTACTTCTGAAAAATCTAGTGTTTCTGTCTTGTCTGTCCACAAAATGTGTCTTTGAGTAGCTTTTTGGAGATTGCAAGTATTTAAAGGTAGACCTAGTGAAAGTCTAAAAGGAATTGTAAAGGCTTTTGATTTGATAGGTCCATTTTATCAAACAGTTCTATTAAACTCCATCCCACTTTTGAACACAGATCTGAGAATCGGTTCACAATTGCCTCTTAGTTTCCATCATCTGTTACCCTGTAGATTTGTTACACCTAACCACAAGTCTGAGCTCTGTACGTCTCCACGCACTCCAACACCATTCAAAAATGCCATGGAGAAGTACGGTCCTCTGCAACCTCTGGTGGGTGTCTTTCTATGTTGACAACAATACGCTTTCTTGTTTGTTTTATTTCTTTTTTCAAGCTGCATTAACTGTATCTTTTGCCATGTCATCTTAGCCTCAGACTCCGAATCTTGAAGATGACATAAACGAGGTCATCCTAAGAGATGCAGGGATCAACTTGGTCGTTGTACGTTCAACGCCACCTGAGCAAAGGCGCAAAACCATGGTAACTACCAGTCTGCTTTAATACTTTACACCTATGTGAGTTCTTTAAAGACCTGTTAAAGATAAAACGCAACATTTATAAATGTCCTATACTTGGTAGAAAAGACAGCATTGAAGCTGGTTGTGAAAAAAACACAGTCACACTGACATTTCTGCTGACTGTGCTGAACAGCATGGCATATTTTACAGCCTTGAAATAGATAGAATGTAGTTATTTAACAGTTCTGTTTTGGTGGGTTTTAATTAATCATCTGGGCATTTCCTAGAGGAGATTGTTGACTGAGTTGTCAAACC
Organism: Amphiprion ocellaris; assembly: GCF_022539595.1. NCBI lineage: Eukaryota > Metazoa > Chordata > Actinopteri > Pomacentridae > Amphiprion > Amphiprion ocellaris. The sequence continues at coordinate 14,649,675 of NC_072770.1, forward strand.
ACCTGGATACTCATCATGTTCTTCTATCTGTACATCTCAGTATATTTACAAGTCTGTGTCAGTAAAGGATTTACCCAGACCACTGAAAGAATTACTGATTGAGACATGAAGAAGTGAGCAGGACCCCAGGTTACCGTGATTTAAAGCCTGTATTCACTTTCTATAATGTGCGTGCTGGGTTTTCAAATTTTAGACAGATTCTTTAACCAGTGGTCGGCCGTGTTGAAAGTCAGTAGTTAGTTACATGTTGAAAAATGAATGAAATACACTACCAGTCAAAAGTTTGGACACACCTTCTCATTTAATGGTTTTTCTTTAGTTTCATGACTGTTTACATTGTAGATTGTCACTGAAGGCATCAAAACTATGAATGAAAGATGGAGTTAAAAAAAAGCAGTGTTTTGTTCAAAGCAGTTGCACTTCCTTAGGTGTGTCTTCTACAGACAAATTAGAATTTGTGTACATGTTCTTGAACAAACCGTCATCTGAACATGTGACTCTTTCCCTGCTTACTTTCTCATTATGCAGTTGTGACCCTGTAATGCACACAACACACTTGCACAGTTCTAGAAGTGTTAGCATGCACCTGAGATGTTACTGAAAATTTGTTCGAACAATTTGATTTATTTATTTACTAAAAATATTGCAGAAGACAAAGGTTGCGTCGCTACTGTCAGAAAAATTTGAGACTGATGCTGAACACTGCTAACTTTAAAAATTCTAATACATGCTTCAGATCATATATACGCTACGAGTAAAAAGTTTGGACACGCCTTCTCATTTAATGTTTTTTTTCTTTCTTTTCATGACTATTTACATAGTAGATTCATGCTGAAGGCATCAAAACTATGAATGAACACATATGGAATAATGTAGTAAACAAAAAAAGTGAAATAAGTCAAAACATGTTTTATATTTTAGATTTGTCAAAATAGCCACACTTCGCATTGACTACTGCTTTGCACACTCTCGGCATGTCAGTAGTCCCATTTTTAGCTCCATCCTGCTTTCTGAATTCACACCTTGGAGCTACGTATCACTGTTCAGTGTTCCTCTGCAGCTTCACAAAGCAGCCTTGTTCAGTCACAACCCCCATCTAGATATTTCTAGGCTCCTGCTGCCACCATCATATCAGAATGCTTTGTGCTAACATGTCTTCGTTTGTGTGCTACTTCACCAACAGCCCAAAGATTTGTTGTGCTGTTTTAGACAGAAAGTGTACCTCATTGTTGACATTCCTGATCAAACTATTTACTCAGAACTCCTTGTTTTTGTTTTCCCAGCATCGTCCTCCTATGAAGAAAGTGCGTAAATCACTGGCTCTAGATGTCATAGACTGCCAAGTGATGCCCGCATCTAAACGCAAATCTGTCAAAACTGAAGCCAAGCACACCATCAAGGTAAAGTGTGTGTATCAGTGTGTCATTAGCTTGTCCGTAGATTTGGCACGTCCTAATTCTTGGCTTTTTCTCCTCTTATTTTCACCAAACAGGAAGAACCTGTGATAGTTTCTGTCAGTTCCTCTTCGTTTTGCAGTAAGCGGCATGAAAATATTTTGGATCAGGGCTTTCTTTTGGGACCCAGCGACAGTGCGATATTTTCTAGCACAGCTCCTCCAGTTCCAGTAAGTTTCTGCCCTTTTGAAAGGAATGATTACGGTCATTAATGAGTATTTTACATAAGCTGTGATCTAACTCTGTCTTTACAGATGTCAAAAGAATGGGAGACGGTTGTTTGTGGGCAAACTAAAGACCAGCTTATAATGACGGAGAAAGCAAGACGCTATCTTCGCTCACTGAAGTCCCACGCTCCCAACCGGGCTCTGATTTTGTCCTGACATGTATCAAGTTTACACCAACATGTTACACATACAGAACTTAATGTTGTTGTTTTTCCCTAAATTTTTGCTGGGGTAATTTGTGGTGAAGAAAAGGACATGTCATGTGTCGGGGTTAGTACAGTGTCTGACCAAGTAATTAGCAATCAAACCATTGACATAATATAGCTCTGCCACTCATTTCAGAGATAATGGTGCTTCTAGATTTAGACTCACTCCGACAAGTTTGTGACATTTCACTGATTTATAGTTGTTTCAGTGTGTTTGAACAATGAATGTAAGAAAGAAAAATCAACGTTAGATACCTTTGCTGTCACTGAAAAGACATGGTTTTACATTACATAATGTATCTGTAATTTAACAGTGTTTTAAAATTGTGAACTGTACAAACACTCAGGTTGCACCTCCTTCATTTATCACTTATCTTAATATGAAGTAGTCTGATCAGTAATATGCTGAGAGCTAATTGTCTTGTTGTAGTATCTGTTTAGCATGTGTATAGATTTACAATATACATCTCAGTACACATTCGAAGTTAGGTTCCTGCACAGGGAAATGAGGCATTCGCTGACAATACAATAGTGACAAAAATCAATAATTCATCAAAGTGACTTACTTAAGATCAAAAAAAATTACGATTACAACTGGGAAGTTGTTTTATTCTGCAGTAGCCTTGTAGCTGAGAATTTGTGGATGCATGACATCAACACTGACTTTTGATGGCAGGGGTATTGTGTAATTTGGCACTGTTTGTAAATATTTTGTGTTGTATGCTTTTACTCTATCATACAACATTTTGCCATGGAAGTCAATAAATCTCAAAATGTCTAATGCATATTTGCTTTCTGAATGTGTCTAATTGTTTAACAAGGTCAGTTGACTCAGATGCACATTTAATAAAGTTAAGTTGAATGACTTCATTAGTTTTAGACGGCTGATTGTGATTTAACAAGTTGCTTTGGATGTAGAAATAACAAAATTGCACACATCAACTGCGTCTTGCTGATTCTGTCATGAGAAGTAAGGGAATAAGTATTAATATTATAATAATATGCAGATTAGTACATGTATTACAGGATTTAAGTTACCCTGTCTTTAATTAACATCCAAATTAACATTTTAATTCATTGTAAAATCACTTCCATTGTGTACTTGCGTGTAAGTAAACACGTAATCAAAACGACTATTCAAATAACATCAAAGATTATATATATTTTTGTCATTTTCAGCAACTCTGTTTTTAAAAATCATGTTCTTTTTCTTTGACTCACTCACTGTAGCTAGAAAGAAAGATTGTTTAAGATTGTTTTCAAATTCACATCACAAACAAAAAGTAATATTTGTCATCAATGAACTACTACATATTTTGGTACAGAGCTTTAATATTTTTTTGGCTTGTGAAAAGTTTCAGTAAATCGATTTAATTGGTAATTTAAAGCCATTTGAACGGAAAGAACAGAAAAACGAACTGGTTATGATGTGAGGCACAGAGCAGTTAAAATAATGCAGGGACACAAGAATATAAATGCTTGGCAGACGATCACTTTCTGGCACAAAATCCGAAAATGCTATTATTGTTATTATTATTATTATTATTATTATTATTATTATTATTATTAGTAGTAGTAGTAGTAGTAGTAGTATTGTTAGTATTGCTAGTATTGTTGTTGTGTTAACGCTATCATGAATATTATTTTAATAATAATATTTACATATCCGGGTCTGAAGAGTGACGTGTCGTCCCCCGTTGTCGTTTTTGGAACGTAACCCGGATGTTATCCCTCTGTGACAGCTCGCGCTTGGACACCCCGGAAGTTATCGTCGGTTTTGGTGACGCTGCATTAGACTGCGAGACATGGACCGGTCCAGTAAGTCAATGTAGTCCCTAAATATGGAATTTAACGTTATCTACGTGTTTGTAATGTTTCATTTATGTTGTGTATGCTTTTACTTAATTGCAAGCTTTAGAACTGGTGTAAAATTGTCGCCTGGCTCTTGCAGCGACCTGCTTCCTACTGACGTTAGCTTGTTAGCCTGGTAGCTAAACCTGCAATGAATGAGTTCATATCCCCAGAAGACACAGTGCGTTAATGTAGCAGTCTCATTGCTTCCTAACTCGGGTGGTCACACCTTTCGACCATGCCGGGAGCCTAACTGGTGTCGGTTGTGTTGTCCACAGAGCTGTTCGGAGTGTTTCTCCTCAGCCTGGCTCTTGGTGGAGCTCAGGCTCTCACACCAGCGTACTACCTCTCTCTGTCTGATGTGGCCCGACTGCAGAACCTGCTGAGCCAACAGTTCACCGACCTGGAGTCCGCTTACTATTCGGTTGTGGGTCTCACCAAGCTTGGAGCAACTGTTCCCGATCACAAGGTGGGAAAATCGCTCTTGCAAATTCTGATACAGGCTCCTGAATTGTACCACTCCAATTATCTGCATACAGCTTTGGAAACAATAACTTGATCACCTGTTTTCTTTACAAATTCTACACAACAGGCCTTCAGCATCGATGATGTTGTTATAGTGGGTAAATAATTACAGCCTCTTTAAAACGCCTCATTATAGTTCAATACACTTCATGAATTATATTTAAAATTAGGGCGTATTGGAGCTTTAATCATTTCAAAATTCACACTAGCTGGCCAAAAACATTTTTAATAAACATTTTAAACATTTTCATAAGCCCCTCAAGCGCATTATGTTTAGCATAAACTGGTATATGTGAAGTCAATATGTAATCCAAACTAAATTATCACTCAAAAAGGCCCAAAAGATGAGAACTGCTAGATGATGAAAAGAGAGCCATTTTGGTGTCCAATGAAGAGGAATATGGCAAGGAAGCTGTTGCTACCTGGCTTGGAATCAGCAAAACAGCTCTCTGTTAAGAAGAAAGCACAATATGGCTGCACCAAGGAGCAGAAAACTGTGTCCAGAGTGGTTGAATATTTGTTTCCAAAGCTGTATACATTACATGGAATGCCTTCATTCCTCTTTAGCTTGAAAATGTTTTTTTGTTTTTGTTCGTAGGAAGTATGCCAGTTCCTGAAATCCCAGCTTGACCCCACAAGTGTCGACTCTCTCTTCTTTGCTGCTGAGACCAGTCAAGCTATTTCAGGATGTGAGGTATAAAACTTGCTCTTGCCTTGACTTTCTGAAGTGTCTTACTGCCATTTTACCAATTAGAGTAGATAAGTGAAAGTGGGGCCTGACATTATAATTAAAAGACAATAATGAAAGCTTTGCTTCTGATTTTATACTAGGAGAACAAATGATCCTGTATATGACTGTTGTACGATAACACTGGAATGCGAACCATAAACAGTTTTAGCTATATTTGTTACTTATTTAGGTACTACTAAGCTCACTTTTTTTTGCATATAGTGATGTCTGGTTCCTTTATGATGTGTGTCTGTCCTTATATGTGTATTCTGTTCTGTCACAGTTCATGTCTTGTATTGGTCTTGAGAGAAATGCCAGATTAATTCTGCTGTATACCTTGTGTGTAGAGCTGAGATGACAATTAAGTTAACTTGGTATGACTTGACTGTTTATACAATATTTTTCGTTCACCTCTTAGATCCCTGTATCCAACGAAACCCGTGACATCCTTCTGGCTGCAGTCAGTGAGGATTCGACAATGGCTCAGATTCATCGGGCTGTAAGTGCGCTAAGCTCTCTGGGACTCCCTCTAACTTCGCAGGAAGCTGTAGGCGCCCTGACAGCTCGCATCAACAAGGAGGAAAATGTCATGGCGTAAGTGTTAGAGCGTTGGTCAGGTTGTGTTAATACCATCCTGCATGAAGAGTCCCGCAGTTTTTGTTGGCAAGTGATTCGAACAGTTTCATTTACAACAAATTATGTATGTTTGGTTTGGACAGAATCACCTTAGCCCTGCAAACAGCATCCCGCCTGTCCCAACAGGCTGAACTTGGAGGATTACTGGAGGAAATTGAGGTGAGCTTTCTAGCTTCCACCAGGTGGTGTTGTGTCACTCTTTTGTGGCTGAGTTACAAACAATAGGCCCTAATTTTTAACAATTTAATTTATCTTGATACATTTATTTATTATTATCTAGCAGGAATAAATTATTTCTGGTTTTTCCCTTTTAGGATCTGACAGCCCGCTTGGATGATCTTGGCGGCATGTACCTTCAGTTTGAAGAGGGACTTGAGGCAACCGCAATGTTTGTGACTGCTGCTTATTCCCTGTCAGATCATGTGGACATGGAGCCCCCTCTCAAGGAGGTATGATTTCTGCTAGTCACGTGTTACTCCAGCTGAAGTCATATCTGCTTTCCTTGGAATGTGGTGAAAGATATGTTCTCTCCACAGGACCAGGTCATCCAGCTGGTGAATTCTATCTTCAGCAAGAAATCCTGGGACTCTCTGGGTGAGGCCTTCAGTGTGGCAAGCGCCGCCGCCGCCCTGTCCAGCAACCGCTTCCATGTGCCAGTTGTTGTCAGCGCTCAGGGCCCAGCCACGGTGTCCCACAGCCAGCCAACACTGCAGGTATTGACACTGGATCTCATACAGCTACAATCTTCAGGTTGGTTTTTAATCACCTCATAGTGACGCTGTCTCTCTGTCTGATTCACAGCTCCTTGTTACTGATGTCATGTCTCAACCTCTGGCCTCTGCCAACGTCTTAGTGGAGTCTGCGTATGCTGTTGACTCCAAGAGCATCATTCTCAGCCAAGCACCGTTCACACTTAATGAGTACGTAAAATAGAAGAGATAAGTGTTAGCTTTGCAGTATTCTCTCAGGGATTTATACCCGTCACCACATATTGCCTCATTCCAGCCCACAAAACTTTCTTAGTATTCATAGGTTAAATGGTAATGCAAGTAATTACAGCATATAAATGTAATATTGATTGATTTCAGTGGCTGTAGGTTGTGTTTAACTGAGAAAAGTAGCTTCTTTACAAGACAAACCTTCTCATTTATTCATTGTTTCTCAGTAGATTGTGCACTGTTACCACATTTTGTTTTTAGTATGGACATTAACCACATTATTGTATTTTTTCTGCTTTCCAGTGGCGTCTTTGAACTGAACTTCATGTCCAGCCAGCCAGCCAGTGGATATTACCAGTTTAGTGTTGCAGTGACAGGGGACAGCCGACTGGTTGCCAATCACGTTGAGGCAAGTTTTTAGTTTCTATGCTCAGATTGAATAGGCTCTGTACATTTAAGAATAGTAACCATTGGTCTGCAGGCTACATAGTTGTTTTTATTCAAATTAAAGGGATGCTATACACCACTGTTACACATTTTGTAGTCTTCCATGGTACTGCTCAGCTTGTGTAAACACATGTATTTATTGTCTGTTGGACTAGTTCATTCATACACACAGGTGCCTGTACCTGATCTGAATGGATAGTGGAGTGAACAGGCAGATCCGTGAGGCTTAATAACATATAAATATGCGTATAAAGCACAATATTTCAGTCTCCAGGGAGCCATTTAAGTGTTTTTTTTAAAAACTAAAACAAAGGTTGACAGAAGTTCAAACCCAGCCTCCTTTCATCAGCTCCTTGCAGCTGACCAATACCAATCTATGGTGGATGTGGCTTTAAAAAATTACAGAATTTGCCAGATGCTCCTAATTTAACACTGCACATGTTAAGAGCAAGTGAGTACTGAAACTTTTTGACCATCTGACAAGCAATTTCAGTATTTTTTGCCTCTGCTGTACTAATTTGGATCATTCTTGTGCTATTTAGTGTCTTGCAAGTCCCATGACTTTATTGAAGTGCGAAACTAAATCACCGGAGGTCCCCTTGACATCTATTTGACTATGACAAAAGTGATGCAAATGATGTCCCCATGTAGCCTCACTATGTTGTGACTCTGCTTTGTGTTCTGAACATCTCCACCTACAGCTTAAAGTCAAAGTGTCCACCGAGGTGGCTGTTACCAACATGGACCTTTCTGTGGTGGATAAAGACCAGAGCATCGGCACAAAGACCACTAGGTTAAAAAACTAATTTGTATAGCCAGCATTTTATTTACCCTGAGCAGGAAAAGAAAAATACTAAATGCCCCTCCTTTATTTACTGACACAGGGTGGATTATCCTTCCAAAGCCAAGACCTCCTTTACAGCAGACAGCCACATCAACTTTGCCATGTCCTTCCAGCTGGTTGACATCAACACTGGAGTGGAGCTCACCCCTCACCAGGTATGTAATCAGGGTGGTACATAAACGCATGTCTACAGCAGTGGACTGTTGGTAAAAAGATGAGCTCTTATCCTTGTTTGGCATTAAGACTTTTTGACTGTCTCTGTCACAGACCTTTGTTCGACTGCACAATCAGAAAACTGGCCAAGAGGTGGTTTTCGTGGCTGAACCCGATGACAAGAATCTGAATGTGTACAAGTTTGAGTTGGACACGACCAAGCAGAAATCAGAGTTTGACTCTATTTCTGGCACCTATTCCCTTTACCTCATTGTCGGAGACGCTACCTTAGAGAATCCCATCTTGTGGAATGTGGTGAGTGTCAGTCCAGGCTTTGTGGTAGTAATAATTATTGATGTAAAAAGTGCTTGGCAAGCTTGGTGAGAAGTTCATGCTGAAGTTTGGTTTTATTCTCTGTAAAGGCTGATGTTATCCTGAAGTTTGTGGATGAGGAAGCCCCAGCTACTATTCAGTCCAAGACTCTTTATGTACCAAAACCAGAGATCCAGGTAATACTTATGTTGTCTTTCCAACTGATTTACTACATAATGATGCACAATCAAGTAGCATGTGGCAGCTGTCAGTTCAATAGTCTAAAGCTCTTCGTATGTCTGCAGCACCTGTTCAGGGCACCAGAGAAGAAGCCTCCCACTGTGGTTTCCAACACCTTCACTGCACTCATCCTGTCTCCCTTCCTTCTGTTGCTCATTCTGGTAACATTGCACAATTTGTACCATACATGAAAATAAAAATAATTTTGAAATCCTTTTCTTATTTAAAGGCACACTTAGAAACTAGCAGCATTCAGCTGTGTTATTGTTGTTGTATAGGGAGTGTTTTTTTCCCCCTCCTAGAAAACCTCTTCAGTAGGAAGCCTTCATACACAGTAAATGAGATTCTAGTCCAGCTTGTTTTAATTTGAAATCACAAAAGCTATGGCGTATTTTGTTTCCCTGGCATTTTCAGTGCTGAGTAATGGTTATTGTTGCAGTGGATCAGTGCATTGTGTGTTAGGTGGTAAACAATTTTTCAGCTCTATTGTTTGCAGCTCATGCAGGGGACGAAAATCACATTGTGTTTTATTCCCCCTCACCTCTCTAGTGGTTTAAGCTCGGAGCCAACATCTCCAACTTCAGCTTCTCTCCAAGCACCATTCTGTTCCATGCCGGACACGCAGGTTAGTCCTGATCTTAAAAATATCACATAAACAATCACAGATATGATTGTTTTACAGCCTCTGCATCTGCTATTCCTCTGCTGCTGTTCAAGATGAGAGGTGAATTGCGCTAATGATGACCGTGGGCGACATTGTGCATAATCAGAATAAATTTTTAGTTATGCATTATTCATGAAATTCCACACTTTAAATCTAGATTCAGAAAAATCTCTCCAAACACTTGTAAGTGCTCCATGAAACATCCAGGAGCATGAAGTCAGTTTTGTGTGTCATAAATCACGTTTCCATTTTGGTTGAGTGAAAAATTAAAAAATTGTAGAAAATTGGTAAAAGAATATGTTAATTTCATTCAGTATTGTTATGTGAATACTAGATGTTGGTTCACTGAGATAAGCTGGTGGTTCTAATTGTCCAGTTGAGTGGCATCAAATCACTGCAGAAGAAGAGGATGCAACAAGATGACACAATTAAATGTTCCAGTCACATAAAGAATAAAATAGGAAATAAAGGCTAAAAATGTATAAAATATAATGTGATATAACAGCTTTTCCTCCCCGGTCTCTCCCAACTTAAATTTGTCAAATTCAAAGTAAAGTTTCACTTTATTAATTTCTCCCATTATTGTGGCTATTGTAGCTTGATAAGTCAAGCTAACTTTGCACTGTCCACTTGCGTTATAGAGATTTTGAAAAAATGGAGAAGCAGTATGTGAACACCTTATATCAGGGCAAGCAGCAGCTTTACAAAAGAAAAAAAAAAATTTGAATCATCATCTTTTTTTTTTTTTTCAAGTCTGGCTGAGATTTAACATGGCCGGCAGATTAAAATACACCAGACTGAGTCTTTATTAAGCGATTCAGCACTTTATAGATGTTAAACAAAATCCCCCAACAACTGCAGACAACATGTACAAATTGTAAATGCACAGAACATTATGAAGGGATTGAAGTTCAAGCTTACATTCATTATTACTGTCTTTGATATCACAAGTGTTTGCTTATATTCCTATGAAAACTACACTGCAGGTCCATTACTCTGTAGTCACATCAAAGAAAAACGGACCACAACCTCAGTATACTGTGCCAATGAAACACTCCATATGAGTGACAGCTAGAAATAAATTGGTCCTGCATGGATGTGTGAAGAAATGGAGAAAACCTGCTTACTTTGCAGCTATGATACCAGCTCACCACCCCTTGTTTTGCTGAACTGAATGATTTTTAAGATAAATGGCCATTGATTCACCGATGGGGTTTGTGTGGATGTTGATGTTTAAGCCTGCGTGGTTGTTTCATTTCAGCCATGCTGGGCCTGATGTACGTCTACTGGACCCATCTGAACATGTTCCAGACTCTGAAGTACCTGGCAATCATTGGCGGTGTAACTTTCCTTGCCGGGAACCGCATGCTGGCCCAGAAAGCAGTGAAGAGGTATGTTTTCAGATATGTGCTGCCAGAAGTGGCTCCTAGAGAGTCCTTAAGCCCTAGAAGAAAGCCGAGGCCCTTTCAGGCGTCAAGGACTCTGGTGCTCTGAGGCCTCTTGGTAGTTCTTACCTCCCAAACCTGAGGGGGAAGAAAAAAAATCTGTATCTGTAGTTTCCTAGTGGGGCTCCAGAGGCATATTTCATTATCAGGCTCTATGAAAGGAGAAGGGCTCGGACCAGGAGAGAATCGTGATAGCAAGATCTGCAGGAGTGACGATCTGAGTGGGCAATTTCTTCACCATCACTGTTCAGAGCCCTCAAGGGCCAGAGTGAGCAATTTGTAGCCTGTGTCACTGACTCAAGAGGTTCCTTTGTAATTGTTCTCTTTTACTTCTTGCTCTTCCGACAGCCCATTTAACCCATCTAAGCAAGTAGATTATTGCAATTTCCTGATTTCGCCATTGTCATTCTCCCAATGAGGACTTTATTTTCCGCTTCTTTCCCTGCTAGTTTCTGTCCCCTTGAAGCTACCTGTCTCTTTTTAACCCTTCTGTCCACACCTCGCTGTCTCTTTACTCCTCTTTCAGGATTGCTGCAGAGCAAAGTAGTAGGTTGGCAAAGTATAGGAGTCTACGATAAAGCCCCCCCCATTTGTAACAAATGAGTCGGTTCTGCTTCCGTTCTAAAGTAAGGGGATCCTCATAGATTGCATCCATAGTGCATTTCCATAACGTCTGGCAGCGTGCATGACTGTGTGGTGCTCACTCATTCTAACTCCGAGTGTTTTTGCTGCCCTTGCTTCCCCTGGTTTGCCTCTTCACTCACCCCACCATGATCATTACAGCTACAGCCATGGCAGCCTGTTGGTCGTCCTTCCATTGTGGTCCAACAATAACCATAAAGCTTTTTGTCATGAGCCAAGTTTTGCATTGTTCACATCATGAGAATTTCTCCGTGTTCTTGCCGGATTCCATTGTGGTTTTGTAGAAGGGTGCACATCGGAATGCATGATCCACCCCGTGTGACGTGAATCAAGAGACCTTTTCATTCATCTCATGTCTGTAGTAGCTAACGATCATTTCTTTTCTTTCTCCCACAGAATTGAGAAAAAATAAGGACAAGAAAATTAAAAGATGACACTGACGAGACTCATTTTTTTTGTTTCCAAGGAGTCGTTCAACGAAATCAGACTTTACAAAAGAATCCAATTGACAGTTTTAACATGCAGTTTGTCTGTGTTGCCAAATGGAAGAAACTGAGACGTCACAGTGTCTCTGAGAGACTGGACAAACACTCACTGGCAGATTCTCCTACAGAAGACTGTAGAGCTACTGATCATTGCACTTCATCTTCCTGTGAGATTTGTTTTCTTTTCGCCCAACATGCCAGTGCTTTCTAGGTGGGCGTTTTGTTTGTGGTTTTGTGATGAAATTTGGGTTTTGTCTTTTTTTTTGTACATTCCTCTGTTGTCACTCGGTGCCCATTTTATCTTGTAACAAAAGCTCACATTTGACAACTGAAAATAAACCACTGGCAGTAGCACTGACACTTGGATCATTACTGGCTATAACAGTGTGTTAGTCTCCTATTTGATACAGACTTGATTTCCCTGAGAAAAATTGGGAATAATACAATACGGGCAATTTGAGGATATGATGTTTTTGTAATGAAGAGGAGGAAATAAAGAAGTTGAGGTGGGACTAAGATCCTTTGTCATTTTTTTGTAGAGAAAGAACAAGAACACAGTGTTGTTTGTTAGTGTGCCATTATGCAAGCTTTGAAAAACACTATTTACCCTTAATCTGGCTTATCCAATGTGACTCTCATTGCAATAGAACTCTTTTTTCATTTATTTCAGATCACAGAGAGCACGAATCAAAACTTCAATTAAGTAATTGGCTGATTGGAATCCTGTCAGACAACAGCTTTAAAGCACATCAACAAGATACAACAATCTCATGAATCATATTCTGGAATTGTTGTTTTTCCTGAGAGGCTATGCTGAAATATCCAAATTAAATTGAAATTTTCTGGGGTGCCCGTATAGCTCAACGCGTTGAGCAGGCGACCCATGTACTGGGGCTGGTCCCCGACGCAGCTGGCCCGGGTTCGATTCCTGCTCGTGGACCTTTGCTGCATGTCTTCCCCTGACTCTTCTCCCCTGTTTCCTGTCTCTCTCTCACTGCGCCTATTTAATAAAGCTGACAAAAAGGCCAAAAAAAATGACTTTAAAAAAAAAAAAAAAAATTTTAAATATTCTGTATTGTGCCTTCCATATAAACATATGGCCTATGCTTATAACATCATACACTTTGGAAGCCATATATATATATACACTACCAGTCAAAGGTGGTTCAATGGTTTTTAATAATTTTATACTTTGTAGATTAATAATGAAGACATCAAAACTATAAAAGGCTACATATGGAATTATATTGTAAACAAAAAGTGTTAATCTTCAGTATTAATCTACAATGTAGAAAATAATACAAATAAATAAAAAGCATTGAATGAGAAGGTGTGTCCAAACTTTTGACTGGTAGTGTATATATGTATATTTTTTTATCCTGTATTTGTTACACAATGATACCAATCTCATCAACTAACAGAGTGAAACTTTCTGCATCATTACTCTTCTTCACTCTCTCTCTCTCTGTCACCCTGGACTCCATCAAGTATCCCAGTTAGCAATAAAACTGACCCGGCATGCATAATGCTGTGACCTTGAAACTAAATAGAGTGCAGTTTTAAAAATGTTATCACCTATACTTTTGCCTTTCCTACGGTGGCCCTGGTGAAATGGCCTGTTTTAGATGCCTGGCAAGCAGGAAAATAAAGAAAAATGTCAATCAAGAACACCGTGTCCATAGTTCTGAGCAGAGAAAGAGGCAAAATACTGCTAGTAAAACACCTGTATGCGCTGTAAAGACCCTGAAGATGTATTGTTCTAATGAGAGAGCGAGTGATGGGAGCCTACATGAGAGATTTTTGCATCTTTCTGTGCTTTTTCTCAGTGGGTGAAAGTGAGCGAGGTTCAGCTGGAAAACATGTAGGACTTCTGTGCTCCATTCAGCTTTCAGCAACATTTTAAACTCACACCTCGCAAAATCATGAGCCTGGGCTGCAGGGTTTCTTCACAACTTTTAATGTGAACAAACGACATTATTATCATTTTCATTTGTAAAGAACACTTTGGAGGAAATCAAAGAGAAAACTATGATGATTATGAAAAGTGCAAGGCGATCTGGCAGCTTTCTGTTTTCTCTTCAACTCAGCAGTCTGCAAAGAGGAAACACTCCAGTTAGTGAAACGTGGAATTACAGAAAAGCCAGAATGTTTGAGGCATTAGGTTTAAATGTTTGTATTCACCTGGGCCTCAGGACATCCCCCTGCACCTTTCTGTATCTCTGATCGCTCTGGATGGATGTCAGATCCTCTTTATAGGTTCCTTCATAGATATCCGACTGACGCTTCATGTAGCTCCCACTTTCCTCTCTGTTGGGAAAACACAAAACTTTCATTGTGTTTTTCTTGCCGGTAAACTCCTGTTGGACTGTCATTCCTCTCGTGCTACCTGTTGAGCTGAATCTCAGGACATGGGACCTTTAAAAAAAAAAAAAAAAAAAAAAAAAAAAAACTACACTTCCCAGAATGCACTGGTAGCAGCAAGGAGGGACCTGACACCTGGTGCTTGACAGCTTGACACCTGATCAGTGATCACTGATATAGAGCACCTGGGAAGGACTGGGGGAAGCTCAGCCAGTCTGGCAAACACACTTCAGAAGAGAGACACGAGGAAAGAACAAAGAAGAGCCAAGTCCACTCATGGATTCAGTCCAAAGACGCCAATGGTTGGTGAAATGTTTATTTGCTTTTTATGTGCAAGTTTATGTTAACTGCACTGTATGATTGGTTGATTTAAATGATTAAGAGACTAATATGTAAACTTTTTGGTTCTGTGTTTGATGCTATGAATGTTGTTTCTTTCTTTAAAGGTTTACAACCTATTGAAATACTCTGACCAACCAACTAGAAGGAAAATAAAGTTTTGTGTTGGAAGTTTAAAACTGAGTTGTCCTCGCGTCCTTTGGAGGGAAAGAGAGGTGGACTTAACAGTTGTAAACCACGCGGAGCAGCCTGGCCCTGAGGATAAACGGCTTCAGAACCAGAAATAAGCTGTTGACGCAGAGGAAGTCAAGATGGCGGAAGATGTCCTGGGGAAGTCGGTCAAGGAGCTCAAAAAAGAGAGGACCACTGCAAAAAGCAGCTTCACCAGACAAGCCAACTTCATTTCAAGAGGAGCAAGCAGCATGCTTCAAGTGGAATTAAAGGAGGAATTCACTAAACTTTCAGACTGTTTCAGAAAGATGCTCAATGCCAATGATGATTACCGGATTGGACTGGAGGCTGACATTAAGACTGAGAATGAGGAAGCAGATCTTGATGAACAGCAAGAGGCCGATATTGACAGATCTGTAAAAGAAGGTGAAACAAAGTTAGCAGAAATAAGAGACATTGTTCAAACAAACCTGTGGTCAAGGTACGGGAAGAGTGAACTTGATGTGGCAATCCTGGAAGCAGAAAAAGCCGCTGATAGAGCGGCTGGTGTAACTGTGGAAAGCAGCAATTTGGAGGGCTATGAAGTGCACCTCATTCTCTTGGACAAAAGAGTGAAGGAGGCCATCTCAGCAATGTCAACATGGGAGAGATGGATCCCTGCGGAATTAAAGGATGAACTGGATGGAAGAGTCAAGGATGTGAGAGCATCCTATTACAGCCTTGAATTAAGGAAAGCTGACTTTGCCACTGCTCGGATGAGGGATGAAAAACTCACAGGAGTGAAACTACCACCCCAACTGGCAACGCCCACACCAATGGTGAGAATCCAGCCAATCACTCTACCTATCTTCAATGGAAACAAGAGAGAATATCACAGATGGAGGAAAGACTGGGAAAGCCTGCAAAAGCAGGGAGAGACATCTGGTTCAATTGAAGTTAAGAAAATTCAACTCTTGGAGAGTGTGGATGACAAAATCTCAAAAGATCTCAGACTTTCCACCTATACCACTGCCAATGACATGTTCAGAGTTCTGGAGAACAGATATGGCAACAAGTTAACCATCACTGTGGAAATCCTTGAAGAGCTGGAGAAGATGCCACATGTGAAGGGGAACCAGCCAAGAAAGGTCATTGACCTCATACAGTCAGTGGAGAAGGCCCTAGCAGATCTCACAGAATTAGGAAACTCTGGAGCCATAAAGAACCCACTGGTAGTTAAATCCATTGAAAGTAAGTTGCCTGACTTTATTAAGAGAGACTGGCTGATGTTCATGGTCGAACCTAGAAACAACGTCACATCAGACAACCACTTTGACATGCTCTTGAAGTTCCTGAAAAGTCAAGAAGAAATACTAGAGAGACTCGAACAGCTCAGGACTGTGGAGAAAACGGAGAAGACAGATCGTTTTGACAAGAAGTACGAGAGAAAGATTGCCTCAACAAAAACCACAAAGAAGGAAAAACTTGATGAGGTATGTGGTGTTTGCGGTGATGGTGGGCACAACAACAAAATCTTCTTCTGTAGAAAGTTCAAAAGACTTAAGCTACCTGAAAAGAAAGCTGTATTGAGAAAGCTGGGAGCATGCAGGAAATGTCTTGGATGCCATGATGAAGATGGATACTGCAGAGACACTTTCCTATGCAGAAACAAAGACTGTAAAAGGGGAGGCGATGCCCCAGACCACCATTTCTTCCTCTGCCCAAAAGGAGAAGTCAAAAGAGGTGAAGAGGAAAGGAGTGGAAAATACAGCAAAGGTGAAAGCACACTGACGGAGGAACAAAAGCAGATCTTGTCTGAACTTACCCCAGAAATGGCAGATCGATGCAGGAAAGCTTTTACCAACACCAACAAGACCACGGGGACATTCGATGCTTCAGGCCAGTCTGACCTACTGCAGAGAAATGGGCTCGCTGAACTTCCTGTCATTATGATGTTGATGCAAGTCACTGCAAATGCAGGGCAGAAAATTGGGACTTTAATTGACCTTGCTTCAGATACAAACTACATCACCCATAAGGCTGCTGAAAGACTGAGGTTAAGAAATGAGAAGATAACCTTAGTTGTGCATGGAGTTGGTGGAATGACCATGAAGGTGAACACACAAAGGTATCTCCTCAAAGTCAGAGTCAAGACTCCTAAAGGAACAGAGAGAGCTCATGAAATGGTCTGCTACGGCTTGGATGAAATCGCCAGAGTGCATCAAGTAATTGAACCTGAGCAATTGAAAAAATTCTTCCCAGAAGTCAAACTTGAAGAATTGGAAAGGCCAGAAGAGGTTGAACTTCTCATTAGCCACCGAGAGGGAAGGCTCGCTCCCCAGAGAGTGAAAGTCATTGGAGACCTCGTCTTGTGGGAGGGTCCATTGGGGAAAACAGTGGGTGGAGCGCATCCCGACTTGTTTGAAGAAGTGGAGGTGACAGCATATGAGTCCAAGACACACTTTGCTCGCTCCATGAGGACAGCAGCTGTCAAATATCAAGAACTCAGAATTCATTCGACTGACATAGCCCAGCTACAGCAGGAGGACATGGCTCAGACCAAATTCACAGCTTCCAGTAACCGTAACTTCCTTGAGTGGTGGCACTGGGACAGCATCGGCGCTGCTTGTGAGCCAAGATGTGGAGGATGCCGATGTGGAAACTGTCCACCAGGAGGAAAAGAAATGACCCTGGCAGAGGAGATGGAGCTTGATGTCATTAAAAGAGGCCTCACCTACAGAAAAGGAGATGCTCACACACCATCTCCACACTGGGATGCAAAGTATCCTTGGACAGTAGATCCAGCCTCTCTTCCAAATAACAAAGGTGCAGTCCAAGCTTGTTTCTTAAGGATGGAAAAGCAACTGAGCAGGGAGCCAGACTGGAAAGTTGCATATGCTACACAGATCCATGAAATGGTGGAACGAGGTGCGGCCATACAACTCACCAACGAAGTCATGGACCAGTGGAACGGACCAGTGTGGTATGTAAGCCACCTGGTGGCACCAAACCCTCATTCAGTGACAACACCAGTTCGTATTGTATGGAATAGTAGCCAGAAGTACAAAGGCGTGAGCATGAATGATCTTCTTCTGAAGGGACCAGACGTCCTCAACCCTATCAGAGCTGTTTTGCTGAGGTTCAGAGAAGGAATGCATGCAGCTCTAGGAGACATCAAAAAGATGTACAACTCTGTATGGCTGGAGGATCGCGAGATGCATCTTCACAGGTTCCTCTGGAGGGCCAGCCCAGATGAAGAGATAAGTGAATATGCAATTACCAGAGTCAATATAGGAGACAGACCGGCTGGTTGCATTGCTCAGGTGGCCATGAGGGAAACAGCCAGCCTGCCCAACTTTGTTCACTTGGAGGTTGAACGCAGAGTCATTGAAGAGGACAGTTATGTGGATGACCTTTTAACCTCCCACAATGACTTAAACAAACTCAACAAAATCACAGCAAATGTTGAAGAGATCTTGAAGGCTGGTGGTTTCTTCCTCAAACCATGGGTCCGGTCAGGGCAGAGTGGGAGGCAAGGGATAGAGACAGAGGCTCTAACAAAGAAACAAGATAGAACCTTTATTCTTCCAAATCAAATGAGGGATGAAGACAACAAAGCTTTGGGCATTGGCTACCAAATTGATGAAGACAAGCTCTACATGTTAACCTCAGTTAACTTTTCCAAAAGAAAGAAGAAGATGAGGATTGGAAAAAATCTTCTCAAAGAGGAGGTGAGAACTGAGACACCTAATCCACTGACTAGGAGGGCTCTCTTAAGTCAAGTGGCTGGACTGTATGACCCAATTGGCTTAGTTACACCTGCCAAACAGAAGGGAGCAATTCTTGTTAGAAAGGCATTCCAAGAGGGAAGGGGTGGCAAGCTAACCCAAGAAACCTGGGACCAACCTCTTTCAAACAGTCTCAGAGAAGAAGCCATACAGCTTTTTGAAGAATATGTGCAGCTTGGACAGGTAAAATTCCACAGAAGCCTCACGCCAGCTGACTGGAAAGGAAAACCTTGGGGCATCACATTCTCAGATGGAAGTGAAAAAACCTATGGAGCGGTTATGTACATAAGATGGGAGACAAGTCAAGGCACTGAAGTTCGATTGGTGGAATCAAAGGCCAAGCTGACACCTCTGGATCAGAAGGGAGAAGCTGTAAAAGCTGAAATCTGTGGTGCTGTCTTCGCTGCCAGGATCAGGAAGTATGTGGAAAAACATGCTCGAATGAAGATCGAGAGATGGTTCCATCTACTTGACAGTCAAACAGTCTTAGGAGCCATTCAAAGAGACAGTTATGGGTACAAAACCTTCTTTGCAAATAGAGTGGGTGAAATCCAGAAGGCTGGACCAGTGCAAGACTGGTGGTGGGTCCGTGGAGAGATGAACATAGCTGATCTCATAACAAGAGGGGGCACTCCTGAAGATTTGAAGGAGGATTCCATATGGCAAAATGGACCAGAGTTCCTGAAGTGGCCTGTGGAGGAGTGGCCTATAAAATCAGCTGGTGAGGTCGCAGCTCATGCCAGGGAAAGTGTAAACAAGCTTCAGAGGAAGGCTTTCTCAAGTGCGTTAACAAGAGCTCAAGCAAGGAGTCGTCAGCAGAAGGAGGACCTACAAACCACTCAAAGTCAAAAAAGTGAAGCCCAAGAGGAAAAACCTGTGGTAAAACCAACTCTTCTTCTAAGAAGGAAGCCCACTGGCTGGGTTAAAGATACTGTGGAAGTAAGAAGATTCAGCAGCCTGTCCAAACTGGTGAGAGTCGTCGCCTGGGTTTGCCTAGCTGCCAAGCAGTGGCTGAAGAGGAAGTGTCGGGCCCCAAAACAGTCAAAGTGGGAGGAAACATCACCCAAGCAAGCTGTGCTGACTGTCAGCGAACTTGAAGATGCACTCAATGACATCTTCCTTGCAGCTCAAGAAGGTGCAGTTTTTCCTGACACAATGCTAAGCAGATTAGCGGTATACAAGGATGTAAACTCTGGACTGCTAGTTTGTGGAGGCAGAATTCAAATGTTCAATGAAGATAAGACGGCAGTACCAGTTTTACCCTTTGAAGCATGGGTGTCTACATTGCTGGCACAAGAATCCCACAAAGCAAACCACGAGGGAGTGGCAGGAACTCTTCTCCGGATGAGGAAGAAAGCCTGGGTGATAAAAGGCCGAAGACTTGCTAAGAAAACGGTTGACAGCTGTGTGGTCTGCAGAAAACATAAGGCAAAACAGTGTCAACAAATCATGGCTGACCTGCCTCTGGAACGAACTGGCCCAGCTGCACCTTTTGAATTCACCACCATGGACCTGTTTGGCCCTTATGAAGTTAAAGATGAGGTCAAGAAGAGAACTAGACTCAGAGTATGGGGAATCGTCTTCTGCTGCATGGCTTCCCGAGCCATACACACTGAAGTGGTGAGTGACATGTCATCAGAAGGATTCCTGCTAGCCTATCAAAGATTCACTTCACTGAGAGGACACCCAAGGAAACTCTGGTCAGACCCAGGCACTAACTTTGTAGGGGCCAAGCCTGCTCTGGAACAGCTTCACAAGTTCCTTGACCGACTAAACAAGTATGAACTTGAAGACACAGCTGCCAAACATGGAACAGAGTGGTCTTGGAAGATCCACCCTGCAGACTCCCCGCATAGGAATGGTGCAGCAGAGGCAGCTGTTAAAGTAGTGAAGCGGGCATTAAGCAACCTTGGTGGAGATGGCGTTTTTTCATGGGGAGAATTCCAAACGTTCCTCTTCATGGCAGCCAACCTTGCAAATGAGAGACCCATTGATGCAAGAACTCAAAGCAGAGAAGACTGTATAGAGTACATCACACCAAATTCTCTGCTTTTAGGACGTGCAAGTCCAAAGGGAGACCCTGGAGATTTCCAGTTTGAAGGCTACCCCTACAAAAGACTTCAAAGTATCCAAGCGGAAGTAAACAAATTCTGGAGGAAGTGGAGCCAATTGGCTGGCCCTAATCTGTTCATAAGGAACAAATGGCACACCGAAAATCGAAACGTTGCTGTTGGAGATGTGGTCTGGTTGGCTGACCAAAACGCCTTGAGAGGACAGTACAAGCTGGCTAGAGTGGTCAGTGTTAATGCTGACAGCAAAGGCATTGTAAGAGATGTGCTTGTGAAGACTTTTCCCAGCTATCCTGTTCCCATCACAAAGCCAAATGACAAGAAAGGGCCCACAAAGGAAAAAAGTGCAAGAACCAAGAGGCTTCAGACGAAGATCCCAGCCACAATTCTTCATAGAGATGTCAGACGCCTTGTCATTCTACTTCCCACTGAAGAACAATGAGAGGTGTAAAGGACTTGTGACCTCGCTGAGTTTGGAAAAACCAGGAGGTCAAGTGGGAGGTGTTGAGCTGAATCTCAGGACATGGGACCTTTAAAAAAAAAAAAAACAAAAAAAACAAAAAAAAAAACTACACTTCCCAGAATGCACTGGTAGCAGCAAGGAGGGACCTGACACCTGGTGCTTGACAGCTTGACACCTGATCAGTGATCACTGATATAGAGCACCTGGGAAGGACTGGGGGAAGCTCAGCCAGTCTGGCAAACACACTTCAGAAGAGAGACACGAGGAAAGAACAAAGAAGAGCCAAGTCCACTCATGGATTCAGTCCAAAGACGCCAATGGTTGGTGAAATGTTTATTTGCTTTTTATGTGCAAGTTTATGTTAACTGCACTGTATGATTGGTTGATTTAAATGATTAAGAGACTAATATGTAAACTTTTTGGTTCTGTGTTTGATGCTATGAATGTTGTTTCTTTCTTTAAAGGTTTACAACCTATTGAAATACTCTGACCAACCAACTAGAAGGAAAATAAAGTTTTGTGTTGGAAGTTTAAAACTGAGTTGTCCTCGCGTCCTTTGGAGGGAAAGAGAGGTGGACTTAACACTACCTACCCCAGCCGTTTGCCCATGATTGTCTGAAGGAACTTCCTGGCAGAGATTTGGCCCAGGACCTTCCTGTAACTGTTTGTAAAGATGGCATCGGCATGGCGTCCTGAGCTAAAATCAGAGCGTGGACAGTTCATGTCAGTTCAGTTATCACACAGCAGGATTCTTGAGTGAGCAGGAAAATAAAATGCAGCTCAGGGATACAATAGCAAAAAGACAGTTGTAAGATTTATGTTTATCCAGACATGCTGCAGTCTATATGCAGTTGTACAGCTTAAAGGTTCACTTCAACAAAATTATAAGGAGGCATATTTAAATTAAAATGAAGATATTTTCATTCAGATTGAAGAGCTGTTATTTGTCACGTGCTCATACAATATGTGCAGCGAAATGCAAAATGATGATTCTCAAGGCTGTGCAATAGCAAGAAGACACTATAAGGGACAAATCTTTTTTAAAAAATGGAAAAAAAATCACACATAAATAATGAGGTAGATCTTAAACTGAAGTGCAGAGTGCGGTTATGTGTGTGTGTGTGTGTGTGTGTGTGTGTGTGTGTGTGTGTGTGTGTGTGTGTGTAGACCTACATGTTATCATTTACATATTTACATCAGTCCAGTGTGCTGTAGTACAGATGAGGTGCTATATTTATGATTCTTCTTTGCCGTATCTCACAGTTTCTTTTGGAGCAACCTTCTAATGAATAAATAGTCCAATAAAAGCAGTTAACATGGGTAGAGTGTATAAATTATGTACTGAAACGGGGACAACTACTTGAAAAAACTTCTTGTACATATTTTCAAAAAAAGTAAAAATCTTCCAAAAAATACAAAAGATATCTAAAATGATTACATATATATCAGTAAAACTTGTAATATTTTCTTTAAGAACATTCACAAAAAAATCTACCAAAATCCAGTGAAATTCGCTGGATTTTGGTTGATTTTTTTGTGAATGTTCTTAAGAAACATTTTTAACATTTCTTTTTTTCCACCAAAAAATGTTCACAGATTTCCCAAAAATGTTGAAAATGTGGACATCAGAAGTTTCACTGTGAAAATATATATTTTTTCCCACATTTTCAAACTTTAAAATGGGTCAATTTTGACCCGCAGGACGACATGAGGGTTAAAGGTAGAAACCTGAAACTAACAACACAAATACATATGTTTGTTTGTATAAGCACACCTGTAAAGTAATGTTTTACATAAATCATTCTCTATTGACATACAGACCGCAACTCTGCTCGCTCCCTGGGAGGACGTCTGTCTTCCTCCAGCTGCTCTGCTGGATTCTTTATGGAGGATGTCATCAGGATGGACGTATCCCTCTGACCAAACCTGAGAAATATCCATCTTAAGTCCATGAATACACAGCAATTTCTTCAAATAATTTCATATAAACTTTTATAGTGTATTGATAAGTAATTTTATTCTATCTACAACCAGAACACAAACATTTTTTTGTAATTGTGCTTAATTTTAGGCAGAAAATATCATCAGTCTGCAAAATGCCCTAAAAATTACATATTCTGCAGCTTTGGCACCGGACGCTTTGAAACACGGTGACTGATGCAGACATCTTGACCCCTTTTTAGCATAACAAGAGCAGAGCACAAAGCTATGACATGCAAAGTAACCAGTGAAGGGTTTACAGCATCACATGCTATGATCATGAGAGATGATGATTCTTTCAGCCCCTGATGACAGAATGGATCAATGCTGAGCTCAGATCACTGTTATGTTGTGCCAAGATAGCCATCTCCCACTCCACTTTCTAACCATTTCATCTGTTTTCTAAAGCTCGGCAACAATATGGAGGTAATTTATGGAGTGAATTTGCATCATTTTTCAGGCATCTTTAAAAAAAAACAAAGTAATAATCAACAGCTTTGTGGATTATTTCTGCTGCCTTCAATCGCCATCTCTAGAACTGAAAAGCTAAGTTAAGCAGCCAGAAAGGATTTTAATACAAAATGTCTAACAATGGGAATGAACAAGACATTAAGAATTTTGGGTGAATTTGTCAGCACTTACCTAATGGTTGGGTACAGCGGGGAGCCTGATAAAGACATGACCAGGCAACAAAACAGCAGCAGTGCAGCTTTCCCCATTATCACAGCCTGTCCTGGCAAAGAGTGGACAGCCAGAATAAATGACAGCAGAGATTACATTTGGAAAAAATGCTGAAACCACAGTTTCCTTCAACCATCCTCATCGCCCCGCAAATGGAAGTGAAGTTGAGTCACGCAGAGATGCGCGCCGTGATGAGGTATATCAACATTTAAAAGTACAGATGCTGCAGATATACACCTATGCAATGAATTTACAGTGTGTTGTCAGAGTTACTTACTGTGCAAATTCTCAGCGTCCCTGCGGTCCCTCTATTTGGTGCCTTCCACTCTCATCATCTCTCACTGCCAGGAACGACGGGAAGAAAGAAGCAGTGGACCAGTACTGTTTGTTCACCCTCATCCATGTTCAGTTTATACTGAACCTGTAGCTCCCAGTCACTCCCACATCACACATGATCACTCTCTCTCTCCCCTTGAACTGAACTGTCTGCATGCTCTGTCCTTTTATATTCTCTCACTTACTCAAATTCAAGCTTTTTTTCTGGCTATACTATAACTGAAGTCAGAAATATGAAAATTTGCAATCTATTTTGTTTTTTATCCTTTTCAGTCAGGCTTATGATCGATTTAATTCTTCTTAAAACAAGTTTTATTTATTGATCTCTATTTATTCACTTATCTACATTTACATATATTTTTAAAAATTAATATACAATTTATTACTTGATTTTCATCATTACTTAGTCTGTTTTTATCATTTTTGGCTTTCATTTCATTTCTGTCTTTATCTATCTCTATTTTAATAACAGATATTTAATTTTGATATTATTTAATTGTATTTCTTTTAAAATTTTATTTAGATATCTATTTTATTTTATTTTATTTTACCTCATCTGGTGGTTCCTCATTGCAGGTGTTAAATAGGATGCTATGTCCTCCGTTGTTCAATTCCTGTGTTTTAGAGCCTTTTATTTATAAAGAAAGTTGTTTGTACTGTCTTACTGCATTTTTATTTCTGCTACCTGTCAAGCACTTTGTGCTGCACTTTATTTGGATGGAACATGTTATATAAAAAAAAGTCTGATTAATTGACTGATTGATAAGTACAATAATTCAAAAATGTGAGAAATTATGATGACAAGCGGTTGGCATGTAATAATATTTCACAACACTGTAGATTTTGCAGTAATTACATTAGTCATAAGTGCAGTATTGGCTCTGATGTAAAATTAAGAAATCAACAGTTGAGATTTGCTATAGTAAAAATATAGGTCCCACAGTAGGACCTCGTTGCTAAAAAGTCAGTATTTTTTTCAACACTTTTTCAATTCTGACCTTTATTTTCGATTACAGACTTAATCCTCCTTAGCATGGAGGAAATAAAATGTCTGGAGAGATGTTCTGCTATTCCTCTTCAGACACTCTTTGTTGGAGGGGTTGTGTTTCTCTACTTTTCTCTTTAAAATACCCCAAAGATATTCTACAGGATTAAAGTCAAATGAATCATTATTATGCTAGAATATTCTTCTTCCACCAAGCTTCTGCAGACTGGGAATCCTCACATTTCCACCCATGTGCTTCACTGTCAGGACTATGCATTCACTGTGGTTGTCCCGATCCAGTGAACACCAAACATGCTGGACCTCATCTAAACAAATGAACCCAGATCTAATTTGACCCATCGAGCTGCTTTTCACATTCCTTAGCAAAAATTAGTCTTGCAATTTCAATTTTATGCCAAAATGTCAGCAAGTTTTTTTTTTGTTTTTTTTTTGTGGGCGCCATCCATCGTGGTTGATGTTATGCCATATTCTTCACACTGTCTGAGCTGTCACAGCAACTTTGATTTCCTTTGAGAATGCCAGTGCCAAGTCTGAAACACATGTATGTCTGTCTTTCAGAGCTATATTGTGGAAGTAGGAAACTATCTGTGGCCCCATTTTAGAAAGACGGCCGCTGTGGTTTCATTAGTGGCATTATAGCTCGTTCTATACCTCCTGATTACTGCTGCAGCTGTGTTTACACATATTTTTAGTGGGTTGTTGATCTTTCTATATCCTTTTCGTCTCTGTGAAGTTTCAGTGTCTGAGTTTTCAGCTTCCCTCTGTAAATTATTTTACACATGGAGCCACAACGCAGACATGCAGACAGACACAGCCCCAAGTTGTGTGTTGGTGATCACAGGTGTATTCACTTTTGCTGCATTGAGTTTCTACTTTGGGGCCTGTGTTTTCCTTCTAGTATTTCCAAAGTATTTGTTTTTAGTTGTTAATAAGAATAAGAATTAATGTCAAGAATTACTTGACATTTAAGTGATATCACACAGAGGTTACTGACTTCTGTTGTATAGTGTATGATACTGAAAGCTATTACAGCCAATACACAACTTTTCTGGCTAGGAACGATGCATTATATGAATGCAAAATGTCTGAATGATGGAAGTTGCTCTGTAAATCTGGTAAACATGCACATAACACACTGTACATTGATAAAAATGTCTGATTTTCAAAGAGTATTGATTGAGAAAGCTAGTTTGATTTGCAACAACAGGAAACAACACATTTTTCAGTATAAACATGTAAGCATTTGAAATATTTTGTTTCATTCTGTGTTCTTTATTTATTTTAAATTCAGACTAGTTATTTTTTGCACCTCAATCCACATTGGTTTAGTTGTATTTTGTTTGTTTCTGTGTTATTACTGGATTATTATGATGTCATTATTTGTCATTACCAAGTTGTAATTGTCTGTCTGTTTCTGTCTGATTTGCTAATGTATATTATGCTTTATTTATCGCTGATGTGACATTAGTAAATGCTGTCACTTCAAGATTCCACAGCTTTCTGTGACATGCGGAACGTTCTTTACGTCAATAAGCTTTTAAAGACGGACCGTAAAGTGGGACGCATCGCTGAGGACGGAAATATTTGGCGAACGGACAGCGCTGGAGGCATGAGGATTTTCAGTTTGTATTCGTCCAGAGGGGTGTTTTGGTTCAGTCGTGACCGCTAAAATTCAACCGAACAGCGAGATAACAGCAGCCGATACAAAAATATTTTTCAGCAGCTAAATTCAGAATAATGTGAAACGTAAATGTTAATAATGATAGTTTTGGTAGCACAGTAAGAGCTAAAACGTCGAGTTTTTCCCAAAACAATCATTATTATGGTGTGACATTTTTTTATTTTGCACAGTAAAGGGTTTCTATAACCTTAAGTACTTAGAATAAGGAAGCACTTATTTCTTCAGTGGTGTTTACTCAGCGTAGCTTTTACGCTAACTCGGCTAACAAGGACACTATTTACACAGTGTTGCTTAGCAGCTAACTCCTGTAAATAGTTGTTCATTTAGAGATACAGAAAAAGACAAAGCCTGGAGCTATCTAAACATGAAATACCTCGGTATTTTAAAACCCTTGTTTAACGTTCCTCATCAGTGGATACCTGTCAGGTGTGTCCAGCCCAGATATTGTTCTAAATCAGCCAACACCACTGTCAGTTCAAGAGAGAAGAGAACAACTGTAGGCAAGTTCAAGAATCACATATTCTCTGGTCCAACTTTTCAGGATTTTATCAAAGGGCTTAATAATAATAATCATAATAAGAGTTTTGCTGTTGATGGAGAACATTCAGACAAACATGATTATCTTCCTGAACACTTGGACATGGGGAACTCCAGAAAAGGTCAGTCTGCATGATTGAATGCCATCTTCAAATGAAATATGTGTTGGGACAATGCTAGACTGGTGTTTTTTTTTTTTTTTTTTTTTTTTTTTGCAGTGTATTTTGAAACCTATGGATGTCAAATGAATGTAAATGACACAGAGATCGCTTGGTCCATATTACAGAAGAAGGGATACCAACGCACAGTTTATCTAAATGAGGTACAGTTGACCTGTTTTTATATTTTGCCTTTTTGTTATCACTTGTTTCAACACGATTAGCTTACAGTACTTGTGTACTCGCAGGCAGATGTCGTCCTTCTAGTGACATGCTCCATAAGGTAAGATAACAAACGTGTTCTATTCTAAAACATAATCGAAGAAAGTGTGTTTTCAGAGGCAGTTTTTGTGTTTTTACAACTTAATTGCCAGACAGTCACACTAGTGGAAACAACTAAACTCTTTCTTAATAGAGAAAAGGCCGAACAAACTATTTGGAATCGTCTACAACAACTAACAGCCATGAAGAAGAAACGATTAAAGACCCACACACCAATGAAAATTGGGATTTTAGGTAAGTTTCCTGAAAAATGTACACACAGGGAATCGATTAGTATTTGTGACCAAGGAGACCTTGTCCAGTGAGGTTCACAGACCTCGCAAAAAATTGGGACATTTTCTGTCGAAAGGAGTTTTGTGAAAAGTGTACACATTACGTTCTGTAGAGGAATATTGCCTGCAGTACAAATAAAAGAGTTTCTGGAATGAGATGTCACAGCTGAATTTCCTAAGTGGGTTTTTTTTTTGTTTTGGAGCAAAACTAAATTCTGTTCCCCTATGAGTCTAATCTCTCATATTAAATCTACCTAAACAGATACCACCTAGATTCTTATTTGTATTTTATTTCATTTGTGTACTTCTGTACCTTTTATGAAAATTGGATGATGTGACATTTTAAATTGAGGGAAAAGAAGTTCACCACCATGAAGCACTGTAAAGTTCTAAAGGACAGTAATATGGCACGTCAAATAAATACACTGTAGTGGCAGGTCACTTTTTAAATTGTTATTTCTGTGAATTATTTTAATTTATATTTGCTTTTAGTTGATGGTTCAGTAAGCACTGACATTCCTGAAATTCAAAAATTCAAAATTGAACTGCATTTAAGCAGCAAAACTGAAAACTCTCTGCAATAATCAACTTCTTTAGCTGAAAGTAAAACTGTAGCGACAGCCCTGATTGTGCTGGACTCATCTGGAACAGGGCTGCTTTGTTGCCAACAGTTTCATGGTAGAAACTGTGAATCTGTGCTCATCAGCTCTGTTTGCTGTGCAGTGAAAGCATTTAGGTTGGCTATGATCCCAATGACATATCAGGATGTAAATAATGACATTGCTGCTGCTTTTCCACCTGACTAAGTTGTGCACAGTCGCTCCCTCAATTTGGAGACCGTGTGGATCCTGCTGCTGTCTGGATAGAGTTGTTTAATAAAGTGTGACAGCAGAGGTTTCAAAGATATATTAATGGTTTTGTGTCTATCAGGTTGCATGGCAGAGAGACTGAAGAAAGAGCTCCTGGAGCGGGAGAAGCTGGTAGATGTTCTTGCTGGTCCCGATGCTTACCGCGACCTTCCTCGTCTCTTGACTGTAGCTGATGGAGGTAATCAGGCCAGCAACGTTCTGCTGTCACTGGAGGAGACGTACGCCGACATCATGCCCGTCCACCACGCTCCACAGGGATACAGTGCTTTTGTGTACGTTGTTTATCAACAAGTATGGTTTTTGGAGGAAGTTATTCACCCTCCAGATTTCTATGTCTTTTTATATTGTCTCCGCTGATGATTTTGTGTGCATCCTGTGTGCTGGCAGGTCCATCATGCGAGGCTGCGACAACATGTGCAGCTACTGCATTGTTCCCTTCACCCGAGGGAGGGAGAGGAGTCGACCTGTTAGCTCCATCCTAGAGGAAGTTCGCATGCTCTCTGACCAGGTACGTTATGTTCAGTTAATATTGACAGATCAACTGCTACCAGAGTAAGAAGAAAAAACTAACATTACAGTGCAAAGATTTTAAACACATTGTACGGACTACCAACAACACGGGGCTGCAGCAGCTATAGCAGGAAGGAAAGCAGGCTGAAAAAAAATGCAGACTGCGTGAACATTAACGTTAGATATGACTATGATTGCAATTACATATCTACTTAAGTTAATGTGTTGCCTAGATGTATTCTCCAAGAGAACTGATTGGTCAGTAGGTGTTTCAATATGTGGGGATCTCTTTACCTGGAACATAACCTGCTCTGAAGCAGTTCAGGCATTCAACATAAGTTACTTTGGTCATCTAATCTGATAAGAAGTGAAAAGCCCAAATTAAACCTGAAGTTACCTTGATAACCTCAAATCCTGCTTTGGAATACAAATCTCTGGTCTAGCATGACTACATATGTGGAAACAGTTTTGTGTTTTTAGAGGGAGCTGAAGGAATTTAGATGTAAGGCGGGAAGAAATTTTGAAGCAAGAATGAAGAGAAAAAAATTGTTCATGAAGTTTAGTTTTATTTTAGCCCTTATAATTAATGCTTTCAGTCTGCCTGACTAGTTAGTGTGAGCGCAGTGTTTTTCCTGCATGAAGGCAGACTGAAATAATATTATAGCCAGTCACAAAGGAAAATCACAGGTGCCAGAATAATAAAAATTGAGAATAAAATCCATTTTTTAAATCTGTTTTGTTAATTGAGGTTTAATTTCCTCGAGCATAACAAACATTTTTGATAATCAAATGGACAAAAAATAAGGAAAATGTATAGATTGCTCTCAGATGAGTTTGGCTTTACTGTATGCAGACTTTCATAAGCATGATCTATTGTGAGCCAGTAAAAAGTCGTGTGTGTGTGTGTGTGTGTGTGTGTGTGTGTGTGTGTGTGTGTGTGTGTGTGTGTGTGTGTGTGTGTGTGTGTGTGTGTGTGTGTGTGTGTGTGTGTGTGTGTGTGTGTGTGTGTGTGTGTCTGTGTGTGTGTGTGTCTGTGTGTGTGTGTCTGTGTGTGTGTGTCTGTGTGTGTCTGTGTGTCTGTGTGTCTGTGTCTGATGGCTTTTTGTTGTCAGGGTGTAAAGGAGGTGACGCTGCTGGGTCAGAATGTGAACAGCTACCGGGACACATCAGAGCAACAGTTCTGTGGTTCAGACCCGACCAGGCTCAGCCGAGGCTTTAAGACCGTCTACAGATTAAAACAAGGAGGTGTACGCTTCTCCGACCTGCTGGACCAAGTGTCACGCATTGATCCTGACATGAGGATCAGGTTCACGTCTCCTCATCCCAAGGACTTTCCTGATGAGGTACATGATAAAGTTAACTCTGCTTGTTGGCATGGCTGTAACGTCAGATAGACTTAGTCTTCAGTGTTGATTTCTAGCCATCAGGTTACAAATATAGATGTTCAGTCTGTTTTTTCTGTCATTTTTACACAATTTTTATGTCTTTTCCTGGTTCTTTTTGGCTTCCTGATCTGATCTGCGTGTTTGTGTTTTCAGGTTTTGCATCTGATTGCGGAAAGAGGGAATATTTGCAACCAGATCCACCTGCCAGCCCAGAGCGGAAGCAGCCAGGTTCTTAAAGCAATGCGCCGTGGGTAAGAGACCAGTTTCTTTTGAAATGAAACAGTGAAAGCAGTTCTGTAAAAGCTCTAAGAATGCGACTAAGTGCTCTAATAAAATGTCTTTTCCTTAAATGTACAGTTACACCAGAGAGGCCTACCTTGATCTTGTGAAAAACATAAAGCAAATCATCCCAGGTAGGTTGAAAGGAAACATGGTTTTTCCTTTAATTTGTCACCTGAACAAAGATCTTCTCAAACTCAAAGTGCACAGGATTGTGCACTTTTGTGCGATTTTTGACATGTGCCTGAAGTGTGATTTGGAGGTGAATGCAGAAAAGGGAGATCCTAGTTTCACCCATACATTTCTTGACTGTCGTATCCATTTTCTGACCTTGACATGCCATTGGCACACTTAAAAAACAAAACCAGCTTTTTTAGTTAGCAGCTTATCGACAGGCTGAGTTGGTCTGTCCAAACATGGCTAAAAAAAATTCCCAACTACTGTAAGAAAAAGCCCTCTCTTGATGTAAAACACAGCTATCTGAGTGGAAAAAAACATCTCGTGCACTGAGTGGGTATAGAGTATAGATGGATAGATATACGTTGAGTTTTGCCCCCAGTGTCAAATCACATTGGATGTTGGGCAAATTAAATATTCCTGAGGGAATGTGATATTTTCTTGGAAGGTTAGTTTTGAAATCACAAGAAACCCTTTAACCCTCATTAGGTTAACTTTAGCTATGTTTGTGTGTGAGGTGTGAGTCTCAGCAGCGACTTCATCTCGGGCTTCTGTGGTGAATCCGAGGACGACCATCAGCAGACGCTGTCTCTGATCAGGGAGGTGGGCTATAATGTGGGCTTCCTTTTTGCCTACAGTATGAGAAAGGTGAGCTTTTGTTCCACCACTAGTATAGCCTTCACTTTAAAATCACATCCGAGTTTATAAATGATTGAGCTTTGCCATTTTGGTTTATGTGCCGTCTTGTGGTCATCGCATTTAGAAAACCCACGCCTTCCACCAGCTGCAAGACGACGTGCCAGCAGAGGTGAAACAGCGCAGACTGGAGGAGTGTATCAGTGTTTTTAGAGAAGAAGCTGTGAAGGTTAACAGTGGCCTCATCGGCAGCACACAGCTCATCCTGGTGGAAGGAGTGAGTACTGCACACGAGTGGCTCACATGACTGAAGCCCTCTTTTTAGACAGAGGATACGTAACATTTCTGGCTTCATCCATTGCTAAGTATTTGTCATGTACATGAGAACAGACAGAAAATCAAGCGACATATTATGCATAATACCACAATAATAAGACAAAGGCTACATCTAAGCTAACAGCAGCTTATCAAACTTTCTGAATAACTAACTGACTAGTTTATAATTTTCTAAACACAGAAAATAGCTAACACTTTACTAACATTTTAAACAAACAACTGCTGTAATGGAGCTCAGGATTCAACCTAGGAACAACTGCTACGTAACAGATAATTTAACTGCAGCTGATAAATTTTGACTGTGAGATGAAGAAAGAAACATGGTGTCCTGCTGTTAGATCCTGATCGGTCCTGTCTCCATGTCGAGGATAATTTATAATTCTAAGTAATTAATCAAAGTACTGGCACTGCTGTTCTGCATGCTTAAATGTGTGCAGCTCTGTCAGTTTGGAGACACTTATATGGACTCTGCATCTGATGCACACAACTTGAATTGTGTCGCTTGTTTGTGTCCATCTAGTAATGTGACTGCATGCAGTTCAGACTTGTGCAATGCTGAAAGTGATACTGATACAATGTTCAAATACCATCAGGTATGTGAAAAAGAATCTTTGTCTGAAAGGGGCTTAATAGGTATGCTTTGATTGGATTGTTTCCTATAGATATACAAAAATTGAATGGTTTGTAGCGCTTCTCGTCATGGCTAAAAGTCGTCATCCTGCATCACTGCACTGGGTTACTTTAACCGTTTCAGTTCTGCTCAACTGTGGTTTCCATTTTTATGCAGGAAAGCAAAAGATCTGCTGAGGACCTGTGTGGGAGAACTGACGGCAATATGAAAGTGATTTTCCCCAAAGAGGACGTTGCTGCTCAGCCTGCAGAATCTGGCACAGCGCCGATCTGTGCTGGAGACTATGTGCTTGTGAAGGTAGGCTGGACTTCATGCAGGTACAGCTTTAAAGAGTCAGAGCATTTTTACATTTTCACAAAATGGAGCCTGACTGCTGATGTTATACCTGGATTTAAGTTTATCATAAATACGTACATATGTTTGGTTTTATTTAGCGTCAAAGATACCGTGTGTTTACAGTCCTATAAAAAGAATGTTGCTGCAAGTGTAAAATGTAGCCAGATGCCATTTAAATGTATTTTCTTCCAATAAAGTGGCAATATCAGTGTTTCTATTGTCCTCCAAAATTCAGTAGTGCCCAAATGGACATGAAAAAATGTCTATATATGCATCCAAATCTAAAAATTCCATCTAATTCCATCTGTGACATATCAACCGTAACATCAACACACCGTTTACAGCATGTTTGCTTTCCTAGCTGTCAGTGGCAGCATGTTACTTCAACAATCATCTCTGTGAAGATCTATAAGGCAGATCTGTGGTATTTAAAGATTTATTCTTCTTTCTCTGCTACAGATTTTATCGGCCAGCTCCCAGAGCCTGAAAGGTCGAGCCCTCGGTCATTCGTCCCTGAGACGCTCCGTGAAGCACCGTGAGACTCAGTTTGATGAATTTGTGGCCTCAGACACAACCATGATGGAAGCATATCACTGACTGACAACGGTGACACCACATGAAACAGACACATTTCCTTCTTCTCTGGCTGTTTTTGTGGGAATATTTGTCAACTTAGACTGCTGTGATGAGCTATAATAACCTCAATGTGTTATTTATACATTCAATTCCAACTATGTGTATGTATCTATGTATATGTTGAACTATTTA
The DNA here is from genome assembly GCF_022539595.1 of Amphiprion ocellaris. NCBI lineage: Eukaryota > Metazoa > Chordata > Actinopteri > Pomacentridae > Amphiprion > Amphiprion ocellaris. Next base: position 14,683,504 of record NC_072770.1, read on the forward strand.
TTAAAAAGCTATTTGGATAATGTATACTTTACTTAAACCCCCTCTGGTCAAAATCAAGTTTTTTCTACCTTGTTAAAATGTTCTTGTGTTTATTTTAAACGTGGGAAAATATATCACTATGTATATCATAACTGAGTCTCAACAATACAGATTTGGGCTTTCTAAACCTAATCCCGTCAACATTTATTGTATTATTCTTCTTAAAAATTGGTCTCCATTTGCAACATGTATGGCTAAATTACTCTAATATAACTTGAACTTGAATAACAGATTAGTTTTACAGTATTTGAGCAGATTCATAGGTGAGCTGGTGTGCTCGCGGTGCAGCAAAGAATGAAGCAACAGTGTAGAGTTACATCAAAGTCATTTTAAAACAGGAAGGATTTATTTTTCATGGAACAAACTTCCAAAGATGTCATTTTGATACACAGAGATGAGTTTTTAAGGGTTTAATTAACAATCAAAGAGAGACTTTAACACAAATTACTGATGGCTGTGTTTTGTCTGAAGTGGCGATGTTTGATGCTGTGGCGTTTTTACAGGATCCTCCAGACTGCAATAAAAATGTCAGCACATTTGCCGAATCGCTCTGTCAGTGACAAAGTTGGAAACTGAGGGAGAATTCACCTAAAGTCAGCAGCAGAAAGTGCAGTGAAGTGCATTGTAAGGCACCTGTTCTTTCAGAAGAGGTTATTGTGGTGACAGCAGCAAACAGTGTCCTGAAGAATTTCTCTTTTTATGACAAGACTGCAGTAACTCTGATGCCCTCATCCACATTTCACAGGAGGAAAAGAATATAAAGGAAAAACAAAATTGAGAAACCAAAGGTGATCTCCAAAGCTGGAGTTTCTTATTCTTTTAGGAGAATTAAAACTCATTTAGTTGTTTCTTTCAAATTTCTGTCCAGCAAATGTCCTCCAGCTGTGATTGTTCTTTTATTGTGACAGACCCCAGAGCAGAAAAGAATCCTCAGGAATACAGTTCAACCCGTGAACTGAACATCTGTCCCGATCAGCATGTAGTCCTGGAAAAACAGTGAACAGCTTTGAGGTAATGAATCTTTTCTACAAAGTTCTAATTGTCACATTACGTCTTATTAAAATCCCTGTCATACAAGAAATGCAATCAAAGGTATGCTGTCTTACAGAAAATATTAAGACTGACCTTTAGGACTTGCAGCTGGGAATTCACAAGCTTCATTTTTCCAATCGTAGGAAGAGGGTACCCTTTACCAAGTTGAACTGTGAAGTAAAATAAAGTTAGATCAGTGTGTCACAAACATGTGGCAAACAGCATAGTGATATTTACCAGCAGTGCTTGTATAATACCGTTTAATTATGTGGCACAATGAATGCAGCCCAAAATACTTCACATAAAACAGATCATTGACAGATAAATATGAAAAAAAAAACAATAACTGCAACACACAAGACATTTAACAATCCAGTTATAATAAAAAATCAACTATTTTAAAGTATAAAGACATTAGCAGTGTGCAAGGGTTACTCTAGTAAATGCAAATCCACACTTAAGAGCAGTTTTTAAATGATTCCACCACTGACAAAAACTGGCTTGACATGAGTTTCAGGAGTGTGATGGGTGGTCATGTCGTCTGAACATACATGATCAAGTACGGTAGTGTTTTCCACAGCATTGTACTACATTCAGCATTTTTTAAAAACCAAATATGAAGCTATCACTTGTTCAATCTTCCTGGTGCTTTGGCTCTGCTGTAAAAATGCAAATATCAAGCCACCGAAGGAACTTGTACCTCTGGGGAAAGTTCCTAGACAGCTTGTGGAACATTTGGTAGAAATGCACTTGAAAACTCACCATTCAGTTTGGGTATCACTACGACTTTAAGGAGCATTTGGAGCATGTTGTCGAGAGATCTGACCTGCAGGTAGGATTAGAGTTAGTTTACTATTTAGTTGTTGATGGTGGAAACAGATGTGTGTTGAATTGCAGCTCTCACCTGAAACTGTCCTACATAACTTGTACCCAGGGTCAGATTCATCCTGTGCAAATTGGGCAAAATTAGAAGGTGATGTTCATTTATACAAGGACCTTTTGACCCCATTTAGTCTGTGTTGGTTTTATGTCTTTTTAGTTACTCACTTGTTGAGGGTGACGGATCCGGCCAACCTCATTCCACTAACAAACACATTGGCACTGACGCTGGTCTCCTGTCAGGACAACGATGGCAAAAAAGCATTTTTCTAAATGACGCAGAGTCATTCTTTAAAATAACGTTGTAATCATTTCAGCTGTGTAACTTACCAAGTTTAGAACAAAAAGTGGGGAAAGTGTGGAGTTGGGTTGGATGGCATAAGCTGTCACTGTGGCCGTGGCCTGAATCGTCACATTGTTGGGTTCAAAAGTGATGATGGGATTTTTCACCGTCTTCACCAACAGTTTCATCATCAGGCCTGGAAATTTCTGAGCAATCTATAAAAAAAATCACATAGTGATGCTATTGACAAATTACCTCAAATGCATATGCTGCTTTTTTAAATTAGCTGAATGTATTGTCACCTGAGGGATGAAGACTCCAAATGTTCTGGTGTTGAGTCGGAAAGGTGAACCTTTTGGGATCTGTAGTGGTGGAGAAAGATAAATCAGTGAGATGTCCTGGAAGCAGGTGTGTCAGAGATTTAAGAGGAGGCAGCTCACCATGTCATCAGTGATATACAGGCTCAGGGCTCCTGCTTTGTCGTAGACAAAAGCTGCAGAGTTGGCAGTGAAGACAGACATGCCGATGTACAACATGTTGTTGATCTGCGGCGGCAGGGAAAAGTCTTTGGGGGAGAATGGAGGCTCCTGGTGCCTACCAATGTTGTAAAATTCACCCTAAAAATGGACAAACGCACAAAAATGTTATGAGTTTATGACAAAACTTGATAGATATATGTGAAGTGATGCACATTTTGTCACCTTCAAGCTCAGATCTATAGAGGAGTTAGAAATGATGGGCGATGACACCATGGAGTATTCGATCTCTGCATACTGGTCCACCTTGGCTAGGACTAGAGAAAGACAGAAAGTCACTTTTACGGTCGACATCAGAGGAGCTTGAAAATGGCTCACAGAATGGGATGGTTTACCGTTAAGAGTTTTCAAATGAGGGTTTAAATCAGACACTGCGTCGGCCACCAGAGGGCAGATCTGCAGCAATAGAGAAGCTTGGTGTTAAAGTGATTTCTGGCAGGACAAAAAAGTAAATAAATAATTACAGGACCTTTTGTAACATAGTTGACAGGTATCATAGTTGACATTTTTGCTGTTTTCAGGCCAAAAAGAGAAAGATTCCTCTAAAATATTATATATACAATTGAGTAAAAGTAAAATTGAAAGTTATTTATAAAAATATTGTTGTAAACCTGTTGACACTTGACTCACACACTACTTTATATTAAATAACTCAGAAAGCCTTGGAGTCTCTCCAGTCTTTTCTTCAGGAGGAAATGACATCACGTGGAGCAGGTCATGTGATCTGGAATTGACACACTTTCTAGAGAGGTGTTTTTGTAATGCGAAACTTAGTTGAAAGTGATTTCTCGGACACAGATATAATTTGTGATTTTCCATATAAAATTTGATATATTGCCTAAAAAGAAATATCTGTCATGATTATCTCAACTTAATAACAAGAACACAATCAAAATATTTTTTGAATAAGCTCATTTTATTATTGTTTCGCTAATTAGAAGGTGGTTGTTATTAAATTTGGACGGTTATTTAGTTGACATTTTAGTGATATCCAGTCATTTTTTATTAATAAGTGATTGTTTCCATAAGAAGTAATTATGGAATTTGTCAAGACATGATCATCATGGACATTAAAAAACATGATTTTTTTTTTTTTACTTTTAATAAAAATGTATGCAAGATATATCCTGTGTACTTCAGAAGTCCCTGAATTATATATTGACCCAGATACAGAACATTTCAGTGAGACTGTCACCAGTAAGGGGAGAATGCCTTCTCAAAATGCATATTTTATCCTCAACTATTGCTTTGTCCATAATTTCTAACTTAGTTAGAGAATATATGGAAATGTGCAAATATTTGAAGACATGTTTGAAGTTTGCAGTTTCTGTCATTAGTTGGGGGTTGTTTGTTTGGTGGTCAGTGAGAACTTTAACTCTCCTATGTTTTAAATCTTGAAAGGAACATTTCGGTTTTTTTAGAGCTAATTTCTCAGTCTGAGAGAAGTTTTAAAGCAATCCAGAGCGACTCATGAAGGATATTTCAAATTAATCTACATGCAGACTGTTACTCTCACCATCAGACATTTTGTGTTTCCTGATTGTTGACATGATGCTGCATAATCTCCGGCACACAACTGATTTCATGACAACTGACCTTTTTGTTCCATGGAAAAATTGAAGTACGGATTAAATTATCATGATATAATAGGAAAATCACATGATGGGTCACTGAAGCAGACTGTGGTGTTTTTTTTCTGGTGCAAACATGATCAATTCTTCCTCAGTAACACTGTGTGAATGCATCAAACATTGAGCGACAAGGACGGTTAGGGTTGAGAAAGTAAGGGTGAATTGACTTTTAATTTATTGGAATATTTGCAGACATCTATTTCTATATCTCAATATTGGCCAAAAAATGAATCTGACTCTTACAAATAATTACAGAAAAAATTAAATACATATCGATGGACTAGGATTGTGACGAACTTGAATTTGCACTCGATGTTTAAAGAATTCTCATTCATCTCTTTTTTTAGTCCCCATGAAGTTTTTGGTTAATATTCTCTGCTGGTCTCACAACTGTTTCCAAGATGCCAAGTAGCTTTTAGCTATTAGAAGCATGTTTGAAAACTCTGGTAGCCTCATGGACAGGACACAATGAGGTGAAAACATGACTTTTTGAAGGTTTTGACCCCAGCCAAATCATGGAAAGATCTTACAATGGCTATGGCAGGTTACACTTTGACTTTGTTCCTTCTTACAAGCCTTCAAATTGAGATCAATGAATCCCTAAATTCCAAAACAATTGAAGAGTGGCATGTACAAGCATTTTTGTAAATTTGAAAACATTTTAAATGCAGGACTTGTAATTTCACAGTCATGCATTCATGTTTTTGTTATGTACTTACTGAGTAGGTTCCTTCATGATCCTCAGTAGAAGTGTGTAAAACTCTGATTTGCATTTAGAAACTGTATGAATGTGACCCCAGTGTTGCATAAGGTTGGTTTGTCCTCACCTGTTTTTGGAGTGCGTTACGCAAAGCCTTATCAACAAATTTTTCGAAGAGATTGTACAGCCAACTGAAACAAACCACAGGAATTACATGAGTATGCAATCTGTCAAGCAGGACAAGTCAAACTGGGGAATCGCATTCGCTTACAGGGGTTCAAAGGTAAGACTCTGCAAGTTTTCTCTCACCTGGCTCCACCGTGGAACTTGATTTTGGCGCTGCCAACAGTAGCTGCACAGTTGACACTACTGACGGCTGGTCGTCCTGTCTCATCACTCTTGATGGCAATGCCTGTTGTGATTGTGAGTCCGTTTACATTCAAGTCAAAGGAGCCACTGTCCTTTCTGTTGAGAAATGAATGAGTCACTGCCGCAGCATTTGAAAAAAAAAAAAGAAAAGTAAATACACTGTGTAAGGAAGAGCTCTTTTCTCACTCACATAAACCGGAGGTACTTGACCCTCCAGTGTCCATTCAGACTGATGTATGCATCACCAATAGACAGTTTGACTGCAGAACCCGGCACCAGATCCACTTCAGACTTTGGTAATCCAATGTTGGTTATTTGCATACTGGAAGAAGCAAAAATGATGGCAAAGGCAGTAAATATTCCAGTCCATTTGAATTTAGTTGTGCGTTGAGTAAATTGACGCCTTACTTTGTCAAACTGTACTGGACTTTGCCGATGGGAGACACTGACTGCGATCCTGAAATGTCTGGCACTTTGATGGATTTGAGTCTCGTCTGCAGGGCAGCCATGCCCAGTAGTTTTCCTGGCAACAGGTAAGAAAATTTGATGACAAATCTCGATGCTATCAGATGGACGTACATTTACAACTGAAAGAGAATACTTTTCCTTACCATATTCAATGCCTTTTTCTGTTAGCTTGACTTTTACTCCAGGATTGGTGCTCAAGGCTGCAGGGATTAGAGCCACCAGCAGAGCCAGCCAGCACCTCAGGAGCATCTTGACTTCTGAGAGATAAAGGACAAGATCATCAGCAAAAACAGGCAAGACTCTGCTTTTTGCTGTTTTTCAGGAAAATTGTTTGAAAAGCATTGAATCAAGGCTTAATTTCGGAATAAAAATATCTATATAAATGTAAATACTAATACAGTAACATACAGCTACATTTGAAATCCTACAGCAGAAAAAGTACAAAAGTAGTTAGTGAAGGAGAATAGTAGTGTTTCAAAATGCTATTTAAGTAGTTGTGTACTTTTCACCACTGTCCTGGGTTGGGTGGGGATTTAGACCTGTGAAAGAGCTGACTGTTATTACTGCAGACACATGACTCCCGAAAAGTCAGCAGGCAGACAGTAGTTTTATTAAATTAGGCCTAGATTCAAGGCCTAGTTCACAGTTTTTATCCACTTTGAATATGAATATTTGATTCAGTTTAGAAAAGTTACAGGGTTTACAAATAAAACAAGCACCACAAGTCTGGTGTTTCAAGATACATGTGTAATATCTCAGTTTAATCACACCTATATGGCTTTAAATCTCATTTGTTACATGCTTTTTACCCACAATCTCGAGCTCCATCAGCCAAGCATGAAAACAGTCCAATCAATTCTATCTTTTTTTTCATTTGCAGGCAAAACTAGAGTTCCTTTAATTGCCGTGTAACAGAAGTGAATCTAAGACGTGGGACTTAAAAACACTTATGTGTTGCACTGGGAGGGAGAAGGTGAGCTCTTTTCAGTTCCTTCAGAAACTACATCTAAAACATAGTGTAACAGAACTGTTTGGCAGAAAAAAAAACATACTGAACAGTTTGAAACTAAAAGCATTCATCTTTAAATGTACAAACCAAAACATTATCACTTTCTTTGTTTTTGATGAAAGTATTTACTGTATTTTTAAATGCAAAAACACTTTGAACACTGACACAAAATATGAATCACATCGGTCCTAACTTGAGTTGTTAGTTGAGTAACTACGGCACAGTGCAATATTCTATTACACAATAAACAAATCAGAAAAAAATGGGATGATTAAGAGCAGGAATCAACTTTTGTTAGAAAGATCTTTCCAAATTACACTTAATTTCAAGTTAATCCACACACATCTTGACTTAATTTGTCATTAAATCTCTGCAAACTGCCATCTACAATCAGCACAGAGTGACTCTTACCTGAAGTACTGGTTTGTCAGGACCCGACGATTTCTCCTGATGTGTCGGAGTGTGACTGCCGATAAAACAGAGTGAAAGAGGAAGAGAGGCACATGGCTTGTAATTCACTTACTGATCCAGGAACTGAACTGTGCGAGGGGACTTACCCAGTAACATTAAGCAAGTTTGGAGTTTGTCTCTAAACTCAGTCCTGGTCTGGACTCTTACAAAATATTAAGAAATCACAGAACAGTGGTGAAGAAATGTCTTATCTGAGTCTTGTTTACATAAGGACAGACTGAAAACTAAAGTAAAGCCGAAGATTATTTGCCTCTTGCAGGAATATCTGCTTTCTAGTTCCTCTGGTGAATTTCCAGTCAAGGCTCACACAAGGAACTAGGCACAGATACTAAAAACTAGTTCCTCAAGCACAAGTTCAACATATTCAGCTTCCTGGTTGTTTTTGTTTATCAAATCTCCAGACTATTTTTTATTGCATATAGCACATAATTTTGTTGCATCCAAAGTATTTTACTTTGCTGTAATAATATCCAGTGGGCCACAGTTGGTCTCTGTTTATTCTGACAGGAACAAACGATAAAGAAAAAACACCATGTAGCTGCAACCTCCAGCTCTTCTCTCACATGACGACAGTACCAAAGGTCTGAGAATGTGCATAGACTGCTTTTCCCAAATGAAACAATCTGCTCACCCTTCCCCAAACTAAATGTGTTGGCTTTGCTCAGACATGGTGTCAGCACTAACAGTATACAGCTTCCTTATCAAATGAGCTGGGACAATACTGTAGCAAACAGTCAGGACCACCAAAACAGCATCTTAAAACAAAAAACTCCTTTTGTAAGTGTTACATCCTCTGGTGGCCGTGTGGTTGGAATGGACTTTGTGCTCCTCTTTTTGGGGAGATTGTTTGTGGAGACTGTATTGGTTAGAGCTGGCTGAAGACCTGGCAGACATCAGGAATGATTGGCCTGGAGCTCCAGACCTGCTCTCAGCCTTGGTTCTCCCCACCTCCCAACCTGTCAGGGCTGGTCCACAACCACAACTCCTCCTCCCGCAGGACCCCAACCATCACCACACCTGATGTAAATCTGTAGTAGGTGTGTATAGCTCTCTGTGTCCCTGTTTTCCTTTGTTGTTTGATCACTTTTAGGTTAGTTTTATCACTAAGTGCTAAATTGTTTTACCCTAACCAATGACATCTGGCTCTTTTTTGTTGCACCCAGTTGACCCTAGCAGCTGGGTCATAACAATAAGCCCCTATTGTCTGCAATAAGGCAAATGTTTTGTTTTTTTTTTTTAAAACGAAGCCCCCACTAATTCAACGTGAACAAATGTCACTAATACATGCAGTGCTCAGCTTGTATACAAAATATCACCAAGCTAAAACAGGCCATCAAACTGCAGTGACTCAACACCTACAAGTCAAAGTGCAGGGTTTAGTGTACCAGTGAGGCTGACAGAGGAATCTGCTGCAGCAACGATGAGAGCAAGCGATCACAGGCAGGCAGAATGCAACTCTTCAGCCTTTTAAAAAATTAAATAACCCACACTCACTTGATTCATTATGTGAGCTGCATCCGCACAAATACAAATTAATCAACTGCCAAAACTCAGACTACAACACTCATTACAGGACACCTTAGTTGTGGAATTTCTCTTTCTAAATTTTCATTTTCTTCAATTGTCTTCATTCTCTTCCTTCCACAATCTGACTTTTAGAACTGTGTATTAAAGTAATTAGTAGATACATCTTGAAATATTATGCATCGGACTGAGTTTATTCATAGTGCAGGTTAGGACCTGCATCCTCCATTGCATGTGTTTGAGTGACAGAGAAGAGAAGGTTGAAGGTGAAATAATAATCATATGATAGCTTGTCATGGAAAATGTAGCCAAAGACAGGTACAGTAAATACATTTTAAAGCACCTGGAGAAAATGGTGTCTTTAAATTAAATGGGTTTAAATGATGCTTTCTTCCAATGTAAAATCATTCTAACTCTTCATCTTTTTGCATAATTAAACATGTTTGCATGCACTGAACACGTAAACATGCATTGTGGTTGTTTGTAAATCTGCTGATGGAGGTTGTGGTCAGCGAACATCTTGTAGTTTCGGCTCTTTTTGGGGTCCTTCCTCTGAGTTGGGATGTGACTTCTTCTTCTTCACGATGGTCAGCTGAGCTTTGTAATCTTTAACCTGAGTCCTCAGCAAATACAGCTCCTTGCGTAGTTCGTTAATTTCAGTGATCAGAGTTACGTTCTCCTGCAGAGACGACAGTTACTGTTAGAATGACGTTCATTCAGCAAAACTCTGCTACACACTAGGTTCTTTTAGGACTACTGGTATTACAATGATCATGTCTTCCATTGTTGTGATCGGTGTTATCACTTACCTTCATCATTTTAACATAGACTTTCTCATGCTCCTCAGCAGATGAGGCCAGCCTTGTCTTAAGACTAGCTACAGTCTTCTCCAGGTGATCACGCTGGTTGCGAAACGCCTTCTGAATATCGTCATCTAAACTACTTTTCTCCATCTTAGAAACGGCAAACACAGTTACAGTTTGAGGCCATGAACTGTTGGCATCCACTGCTACTACAGTGTATGAACCACACTCACCTCATGAGTTTGCTGGAGATACTTGGTGTGAATTATCTTTACACTGTCCTTCAGTTTTCTTGGATCCTGGATGAAACTAACACAGTTATGGAGGTCTGACTTGAGTCGTTGAAGATGTGTCTCCATATCTTTCACCTGAACATGGAAAGATGTTACAGAGCAGGTTCAAGTTTATTCATACCTTATGTTTTTTACTCATAACCTAAAGCTTCAGTAGCCTCAGTTAGATAAATAAAGTAGGTATCTCTAAATCCTTTTAATACAACTTTTCTTGTGTTATTGTCCATATACACAGCAGCAAAGATAGCTCTTTGCTTTGACTAACTCTGACTATGAGCTTCATTGGATTTGTAATACAGAGAATGATGATAGTGAATTTCATATAGAAACAAATGTGCTTACTTTCTGCATCTCTTTGTGCAACTCTTTATCTCTGGTCCTCAGTTTGAGTCCCAGGTCGGAGACCGTGAGCTGCAGCTGAGCGTTGCTCTTGTCTGTTTGTACCAGCGCCTCCTCCAGCTGTCAAACAGGGAAACAGCACTGTTACTGTCAACACCAGAGACGTCATTTATACTGACCATGAGTGCTGTGATATCAGATTAATTTATATGATGTGATCTTAGCACTTAAACAGTTTTTACAGTGGCATGAAAAAGAAAAAAACACCCTTATTATTGTGATGTTCTTTTCCATACTGAATACATCATTCAAACATTCACAGAGTAGTTTCGAAAATGTATGAGAACCCTGAGGCCAGTGACATAAAAACAAAGCTAACTGGAGTCAGGTGTTAGCAAACATGGAGTCTAATAAATGAAGCCAGATTGGCGGTTGGTTTGTGATACATGGAATTACCATAAACAATCATTCTAAGTTTGCTTTTCACAAAGACTTTTGACTCACAATAAAGAGATTTCAGAAGAATTACCACCAGGAAATGTTGCTCTACATGAAGCTGGAAAGGTTACTAACTAATCTTATAGAGTTTATACATTTTTCAGGTCACAGTTAGACATCGACAACTCTCCCTGAAAGTGGGGACCAAGCTAAGATGGCTCCAAAAGCACAACACAGAATACTCAGTGAGATCAAAAGGAAGTCCAGATTAACAGCTTAAGAGAATTATTGGAGCTGGAACATCTCTGTTCAGTCTGACACACACAAATCATTGACCAGACATGATGTCCACAGCATGACATCACAAAAGAAGCTGCTGCTCTCCAAGATACATCATTGCTCAGTGCTGAGTGTGCTAATAGAAGCACTAAAAATGTTTTGTAAACTGATGTTAAATTTTTTGCGGAGATCACACAGCATGACATGCGGCATTTAAAGGGAGCTGCTTAGCAAACCTCATAACAAAGGTGAAGCAGGGTGGCAGCAGCATCATGGTTTAGGGCTGTTTTATTGCCTCTGGCCACCATCATTGAGGGAAACATTTATCAATTTGACTTGTGGATTAATGTCTGAGTGGCTGTCCATTAGCTGAAGCTCTGAAGAAGTTGGGTGATACAGCAGGAAAATGTAAAACAAAGGTCCACCATTTTCCCTGAACACTGTGCAGGTCTGAGCCACAGCTACCTGACAGTTTTTAGAAAGTATTGCTGCCAAAGCCCGTTTAACCGTTTATCAAATCCAGGGTTCATTCATGTTTTCCACCAGCACTGTGAATGTTTAATGGGTATTTTCAATAGCAAAAACACTACTTGTGAAGAATCTACAATTCTTTGGCCAATTAATGTGAAAAACTGAAAAAAATCCACTGTTTTCAGACAGTTACATGCACACACACCTGATGGATCCTCTCCCTCTTCTCTTTAATGTTGTCTTGTTGAGGCTCAGTCTGCTTCTTTAACTCACTCAGCTGGAATTCAAGAACAAACTTCAGCTTCTCCAGTTCCTGGTTCTTCTTCTTCAAGCCAGAGATGGTGTTGTCCTGTGTGTACATGAAGGGGAGGAGGGATTTTAGCGGAGAACAGTATGATTAATGTGAATTCACTTTCATACACCTTTCTGCTCTGTAACATCCCTTCATTTAGTAGGTTCATCCATGCAAGTTTAAAGCAGCACTTAGACTTTCAAACCTGTCAGACAGTTCTTTAATGTCTTCTGTTGCTGTGGTGGAGCTTTTGATTATCTTGGACTCTAGTGACTATATTGATTTTCAATGACAAACCTGTGTAACAAACTTGGAGCGCAAGAACGTGGACCTTTGCTTTTGGTATTTACTTTGTTGATTGGCCAAGTACTGTTTTCAGTTGAATTGTTATTTGTTATTTTCATTTTTTGTTATTATTTTAAGCTGTCACTTGCAAACAGGTTGTTTTGCCAGTATTGTGTCCAACAAAAATCTGAATGGAACAAAGCATGAGATTTTATAGACTGACAACAAACTCCAGGCTTCATTGTCAATGCTTCTAGAGGTAATTTGAGATTGCTGTGCTTTAAATACATCAGCTGCCTGGTTAACTCTGCCTAAGAATTGTGACTCTGCTGTGGAAATCCAAATAACAATGGACAGGAGGAACCTTTACCTCTGGAAACATTACAAGACATAGTTCTTGGGAAGTTAAACTGGGGAAACTTTTTTATGTAAAATGACATAAAAAGCCTTATCATTTTTAAAATCTGTCTCTTGTGACTCCCCCAACATAATGAATGTGCAGAACTAAATTTACTGGTGCGTATTTTAATTAAGTGTAATTAAATGCCACACTTCATGTTTGTGTGACCACAAACATATCCTCATATATTTATGGGGGCTGTGACAAGACATGCTATAAATCTGAGTCTGCCAAACTCCTTTCACTTTGATTGTCAGTGAAATGAAAACCACCTGAAAGCCCTGATCTGAGCTACCTTGTCCAGGCCGGTCCTCTCATGTCCAGAGATCTGCCTCTTTAGGTCCTCGATGTCGCTCTCCAGGGAGCGGATCAACTCCAGCAGCCTCTGCCGCTCCTGCTTCAGCTTGGTAATGTCAGTACACCTGTCATCAATCTGTCTCTGTAGACTGTAGAACTGTCATTACACAAAGAAGCAAAGAGAAACAAAGAATAGGACATTTCATAAGAAAACAGAGGGGAAAAAATATGACAAACCTCTATCTAAAAATCCAGAAGGTTAAGAGTTTCTACTCTGATGAAATACCCTTTAAACAAAGCAATAATTCACTAAATGCTGCAGTCACCTTTTGGTTCATGATACCATTTTCTCCCTTCAGCTTTGTGTTGATCTCTTTCTCAGTGTATAGTTTCTTCTCATACTTGATTTGGATGTCACGGATCATCTCCTCCTCATCCTCTTCTGTCTGCTTTACAATCTCTTTAAACATCTGGATCTGCTTCTGGGCATCCTCCTGACACTGTATGGGAATAAGAGTGGTCCTATAAACTTAAGAGGTTTCATTCTACCTCATGGCCCACTATCTCGCCATCAACACTCCTGCTGACTAACCTGAGCCAGGAGCTGAGTCTTCTCCTGCAGCTTGCTCTCACACTGCTGTGTGAGATCCTCCAAAGCCTGGTTTTTGTTCTCCTCTGCAGACCTCAGCTGCCTCTCATATTCCTTCTGCATTTTTTCATATTTCTGCAGAATATCCTGGTACTTCTCATGCTCTACAATCAGCTTCTGGTTGCAGGATAACTCTGTTTATGATGTATAAATAGACAAAAAAAAAAGACTGTGATTCATTGCAGAAACTAGGATTCAGTGTCCCTCCTGGTCTCTTCTTACCTAAATCTTTCAGCTCCTTTGAGTGTTTCATAGCAACCTCTGTAGATTTCTCCTGGTTCTCACGATCCCGCTTTTCCATCTCTGTCTTCATGACCTAAAAATGCAGTAAATGTTTGAGTACAAACAAAGGTTATGATTATGATTCAACAAAGGCAAAAGCAAGCATTGTACTGACTAGAAAGGGGCATGCAAATCCAACAAGTCATCTATCAATCCTTTAAAAACAGACCATTAGAAAATACTAAAGTATACAATTTTTATAGGTAGATTAAAAAGTTGGAATAGGCAGTATTTTTCTCTGTCACTGGGAAAAAAATTCATGATAACCTTGCAGGATACTGTAATTCAAGTGGCCTAAGAGGAAACTAGACCTTTGTACCTCCTATTGGATCTGTTTTAAGGTCTTGGCACCATAAGGACTATTTCTGTGCATTTGAAATGTATGCTTCTGCTCGTGCTCATCTGGGGGAAGAGAAGGCTGCATTTTCAAATGATGAACCTTTATTTTTTTTGTATTTTCAGATTTGTGCCTACTGCAGCTTTTAATGCTGGTTATACTGGTTTCTGGTAGACACTTTCACCTTTAAATGTGAGCAATAACAAGGTCTTGAAAAATATTTAGTGCACAGCTGTTTGTTAGCTGACCAGCAGCAGACCTGTTGTGTTGTTGTCAAAGTCTCTATTTGCTGAGTGAACTTGTCAGAAAGCTCCTTGAGCTTCTCGTTGTAGTTCATGTCTCTCAAGCGGAGCTGGTACTCGCCCTCCATCTGCAGCTCCTCCAGGCGCATCTTGAGCTCCAGCATGTTCTGGGTCTGAAACACAGACAGATGGGAATGTCAGATTATTGACAACTGACATAACAGAAGTAGCAGAATTGAAACAGTGACCTGGGAAAGTTGTCCATCAGCTAACAACCAACAGTAGCAACTGCAGGCTCAGCTAGCTTGAGCAGTCCAACATTAATTTCAACACTGATTACGGAGAAACTTTAGTGAATTTCATGGACAGTAGTTGTAGATAATGGCTGCAACAGCATGATCCGTAATTAGAAGCCCACTCTACATTATGTGCTCTATGCAGGTGGAGTACGGTAAAGTAAAATGATCTAATGCTGACACACACTCACACACACACCTTCTCCTCCAGGTCTGACTTGGTGACGAGAATTTCCTCAGTGTGGACGATCTGCGTGTTGCTCCTCAGTCCTCTTCCTTCTTTATCGATGATCGTCCACACCAGCAGACAGCCGTCTTCAGACCCTGTCAGGAGGAACTGTTCGTCGTATGTGATCGCCATCTGAGGACACGCACAATTTGGTCAGTGGACTTGTTTCTAAACTGGTTACATAATGGCTGACATGATATAATTTTAGGATTCTCATTACATTCAAAGATGATGCATCACTGTCAGTTCAGTGCATAAACATTTAGACTCACCTTGGTGACGGGGCCACAGTGAGCCTGGTACATGATCCATTCCTTCTGGATAGGTAGTGGATATTTAATGGCCTTGATGGTTCCACTGGAGCTCCCGGTGAAGACCACCCTACCAGAGCGGGACACTGCCAGAGCTGTGTGAGCTACCTCATCAGGAGGAACCTCCCTCAGGACCTGTGAAGCCAACAACAGAGAAAATATTATTAAAACAAACACACATGGGAGGACAAAAACAAATCCAACTTTAAAGAAGTTTCATTTTGTCAGTGACAGATATGGTACATATTTAATATTTAGTGCAGAAGATAAAAATGTCATTTTAATGCAGGTTTGCAAGATACGCCATTCGACAAACAAGTTTTTTAAAATCATTTAAAAAGAATTTGTTTGAAATGAAATACCTTAATTCTTCCTGCTTTACAGCAGTGGAGACATTTCACAGGAATGATTTGGTCTGCTTTATTTGCATCTTAATATGTGGTGTTACAACATTGTTGGTCGAACACAAATTAGCATATTTGTTTTGTTAGTTTTGTTATTTTAAAATAAAATACATAACAAAACATAGGGCTCTGACAATCATTTAAACCACTAGTGTATCAGTCTTTACCAGTAGTTTCAAACTGATTGTCAACTAATTGCCTCTTGTAAAATGTTACTGTGGATATTGCATTTTTATTAGCTGTGAGAGTGCTGATTTTTATATTTTCAGACTGTACCAGAGGTAAAATTAGCCTGTATTTTGCATAAAACATTAAAATAACAGTCTTCTACTATTACTACTCATCTGAATCTGTGGAAACTGAACAGAAGAGATACAGGTGTGTGTTACGGTTACTGGCCTGACAGTCTTGGATCTCTTTCAGCATAAGGTCTGTGCCCACAGCCAGGATAGTCTTGCAGTCCGAGGAGAAGGCGACACCTGTATAGCTGCAGGATTTCAGAACACTCTCAGACACCCGTTTGCCGGTCTGTGTGTTCCATTCGTACACTGCGCCGTCCATCCCACACGACACCAGCCTGCTGTCGTCCAGGCTCCACTCAATGCCACGTACCTACAAAAACACCAGTAAAATTAAATGAAAATAACAATGGGTCAACTGTATTCACATTCTCCTGACTTGACTCACCTTTCCATTGTGGCCCTTCAGATTGAGGATGTTCTCAAAAGAGGTCACAGAGTAGATGTGAATGATGTTTCCACTGACTGCTGCAAACAAGTGGCCACCGTGGCTGAAAGCACACTGAGGGTACGGAGCAAAGAGGTCAAATAGGCAGAAGGTAATTTTCTAAAAAATCTGCAATTCAGATCCAATGTACACACAACCAGTACACATGTACAGTGTACTTTACCTCTTGGCAGCTCCGTACAGTGAACTCCTTGAAGGTACGGATGTCATCGATGACCAGGTTCATCAGCCTGAGTTTGTCTGAAAAGCCCACCAGGATGAAGAGGCCAGTGGGGTGTAGAGCTACGCTGTGTGCCTCTTCCTGGAACTCCTTGTAGAGCTCCAGCACTCTGGGGACAGTTAGCAGAAGAAACACAGTAGCATATCCCTAAAGTTCATTTGGGCTCTGTATGCATACAGCAATAACACAGAGCTTTATACGTCGCTTAGTTATTTGTTGTTTAATACCAACTGTGCTTCACTGTTAGTCCTCACCAAGCAGTATATGATCTAGCAACTGCCTAACACTATGTAACTAAAATAAATCAATACATCTCATTCCATAGACAAAAAAACAAAGGGCTTGTGTGTGGATTTTTACTTTGTCTCATAGTTCCAGATGCGGACAGAGCGGTCCAGAGAGCTGGTGGCTACAAGGGGCTTGCGAATGCAGACGGACAAACCAGTGATGGATTTGGAGTGGAAGGGCTGGGACAGAAACTCAAAATGGAGTTGTTCCTCCTGATGGATAAAGTATCAAAGTTCACATCACCTTAGTGATCTGAAGTCGAGGTGAAGTTGCTCTTATGCCTTAAAGATATTAAAGAGAAACACAGTGGAAGCAGACAGGGGGAACAATGTGCCAAAAAAGGGAATGGAAGGTAGAGAAAGGGCAAACTGACTTTCAAAAAAAGACATGCAAGTTCTTCTGTAATACTTCAGCATAGTCAAGCTAAAGAGCATTTGCTTGTAGTAACAAACCAAATCCAGTTAAAATCTAGAGGAGAAAGGTTATTGGACCACCACATTATTAGCTTGTAGACTTCTTTCTAAGGAGGACATTCTGTCTGCAGACAGCTGACACAAGGATTAAGAGAAAAAAAAAGACAAAAGAAAGAAAATATTGCAATTACTCACATAAAGATAAGAGAAATCAAGTGTAAAGTAAACAATAGTAACAACTAAGCTGAGTAGATGTTTCTGATTGCTGGCCAGCTAATCTAGAAGTGGTTTTGGGGGAGAAGCTGACAGTGTGAGGATGCATGTACATTATAAAACAGCAAACATAAACGTGACTGTACAGCACCTTGTTCATGTCCACAGAGGACAGGCTGACACTGTACAGCTGTCCTCTGTCTGTGCTGATGGCCAGAGTCTCCTCTGCTGGACTGATGCACATGGTGTCGATCTCTTGGCATTCTGCTGGAGTCAAATCATTTCTGCATGGAGGGATCTGACACAAATACACTCATGCAGTGTAGTCAAAGACTCCACATTGCTGCTGAGGTTTTAATTTAGAGCTTGAACATTTACCTGTATCTCCCTGCTCTTTCTGTAACTGTCCTCCTGTGTCTTTTCAAACAGACAGACAGTGCCGGGGCCATAAGAGCAGGCGAAACCTTTGGAGTAGGACAGGATGGCTGTGATGCGAGGGACAGCGGGACTTTCATCCACATCAGAGTCTGTTATCTTCTTCATCTCCACTTGTCTGTGCAGTGAAGTCACAACTCGAATGAACAGACAGATTCAGCAAAACTAACACACCAGTCAAAGGTGAATAAAACAGTGAAGAGAACTTGTGAAAAAAAACATGTCTGGCTCTAATTACTGCATCACCACTTGGGACAGACTGATTATCGGTCTGGACGATTATTGTGGCCGATTTTGGCATTTATATTTATTGATATCTATATTTTTATTAGACCTCCTCCTGATAAATTAAATGCACTACTTCAGGTCTGATGCAGTCGCCTCTCTCCGTCTGTTGTCACTCCGTGGTCTCAGAAATGTCTCTCAAGCAGAAACTGCAAAAATTGAACAAGAAACATGAGCTGTTGCTACAGACCAGGAAAATGGCTTCTCTCACAGTGGCTAAAGCTATGCTAATGGCTAGCAGCTAAGTCAGAAGGCAGCCACAGCTTGTTCTAAAACAGAGTCTGAAAAACAATAACTAATTAAAGCTGCAAGCAGCGTTGAATGGGCCTTGCTGCGCTGCCACAGACACGCTGTTTGAGGAAAACTCACAATTTTCAACATGAATCACCATAAAATATCAAATTTTTCACCACTTCTGATGTGTGTGCAAATTTTCACAAGTTTTTGAGCATGTTTAGGTCCAAAAAATGTGGTTCTTTTTGGTGAAAAATATTTCCTTGCATTCCAGTAGGGTCCTGCGTACTGTCAGTACTCGGACCCTAATAATGCTTTAAGATATGGACCTTAGAGGGCAATAAAAGTTACAGAACAGAGAAAAATTAAGAAAATAAAAAACAGTAGATGTAACTGCAGGAGACAAACTGACCACTTTCTATCCCACATAAACAGAGGAGAGTGTCCTAATTTAATCACTCCTATTTCTATTTTGCATATTCAATTATAGTCAACCTTAATAATGAAGACGCCTAGTTATGAATGACAGGCTCTCTGCTATCACTTGCTGGTCATACATTAATGTATATCGGTTCTCAAAATCCATTGCCGGCCGTTCCTGATTATCAATAACCGTCATTGTTATCAGCCCTAAAACAAACAAAACAACAACAACAAAACACCCATATCAGTCAATCTCTCATCACCACTGTACATCCTCATTCTTTCCACACACTGGCATCTATACATTAAATTACCATCATTTGATTACATGATCCCCAGGTTATGAGCTATTTGACCCTGACTAGTTATTAAAGAACAGCACTGACATTATTCTGTTATTCTCTTACTGTCAACAAATGGAATGAGTATTTGATGTGATTCCCTGGTGTGTTTTAACTGTTTTTGGACAACAATGGAGCTCTATGACAGGAATACGATAAGTCAGGTTGTGGTTACTAAGACAAAGGGTTTTCCATACAGTTTATTGAGGGTCACGAGTCTATTGGTTACTTTATCAACTATTTAGTCTCGGTAAAGCAATGTCTATAATGGAAAGGGCTCACCTCTAATCTGACATTTGCCGCACATTAATTAAAAGTGACCCAGGAGTTTCTAAGACAATCTGTCTACACATTTAGGGTGGCAGAATTAGTGCTGTTTAACCTCTGACCTGTCCGACTGTCTCTGCACAGCCTTAGATGGCACGCTGATCTCCTTTCGCAGGTCTCCAGACTCAAACACCAGCAGCCTGCCAGCGTCCGTCCCAGTAATCACCCTCTCCTCCGACATCCAGGTGTGGCACAGGAAGTTGAAAGACTCTACCTTTGCAAAGCTGCTCTGTTTCAAGGCTCCCTCGGAGTAGCGGAACAGCTTGAACACACCACTTCCACTCACACAGAGCTGCGTGTTGTTATAAGGGTTGAAGCTGACCTGTTAAAATGGTACAACATGTTCAGCGTACAAGTACAACGACTGTGTCTGCACTGACACGGCACAGATGACCCACCTGAGTAACAGGATTATTAGAGCTGGTTGTCTTCACCGTTGCCAGGACTTTGTGTTTCTCCCAAAGCCAGAAGATCAGCATCCACTCTGGGCCGCCCGCTTGACCTATCAGGTACTTGGAGTCTGGGGAGAAAGCCATGCAGATGAACTGTTGAACCGGCAGATCTCCTGCAGTCAGAACCTTCCTCCGTCGGCCCTGCTCATGCTGCAGGTCCAACACGGTGATGCAGGCCTTCTCTCCACACTCTGACACTGCCAGGTAACGCCGGTTGGCACTCAGGGCCAGAGCACACAGGCCCTGACTTTTCTCTGAGCCTGTAGAGACATAAACAGAGAAAAATCACATTCACAGTGTCAGCAGGAATGTAATGATGAAATTAACATTAGCAAAATACACTTTTCTTACAATAAATACAGTCAGCAAGTTAGTTAAGTACTGCTTTGTTGTTGGTCAGTTTAAAAACCACAATATAATTACAAAAAAAAAAGTTGTGTAGAAATGAGTCAGTCCACCTGAAAATAACCTCTGACTCCTCTGGACGGTGTTGTAGCAAACACAGCTGTTCCCGCTGGGGAAAACCACCGTTTGTTCGTCAAAGAAACACAAACCGTTTTTCACTCCAGTCCGCACACCGAAAATGAACTGAGACTGAGCAACTATTGCAGCCATTTTGAAGTTTTTTTTTGGTTTTTTTTTTAGAAACCTGCAAACGGACTTTAAAACCTGCAGAAACCTACATTAACTTGAGCTAACGCTAGAGTTGAAAGGCACCGAGTACGACAAGTTGCCTAGCAACGCTGGAGTCACGTCGCTAGGCAACGCCGGGAGTCCCGTGAGAACTTGAAAACCATCGCGTGATTTCAACGCGCATCCTTCGGGACATCACCTGCACCGCTTAAAAAGTCTTTAGAATGCAGTTTATCTCTGCATATTTTCAACACGCCGTCTAGCAGATTCAACGAATCTCATCTGTTGGGAAAGACGCAACATGAGCGCAAAGCAGCAGCCCGAACTTGCTTTATTTCAGTATGAAACGCTCAGGAAAAAACTCGAGGAGGACACTGTGTTTTGGGAGAAAAAAAAATGTCCTCTCTGATTACTGAAGCTGGCTCCCTCGGGGATAAAATTACTCTTGTCAAAAAACCAAAGGATGCTGCTGAAAAAAAAGTGTAAGGCTTAAAGGATGCGAACAGCAGACTGAGGAGGAAATTCACAAGCTAATGCTGGAGCAAAATAACTTAACAGAATTCCCCTTTGAAGTCAGAAAAAACTGTAATGAAGTGAAAGTGTGCAAGTCCAATCACACTCAGTTGGTTCAGAAGATCAATGAGCAGCAGAGATGGTTGTGTGTGGCTTAGAGAAAGAGAATGAAGGGACTGAAGAGCGATGCAGGCGACTGCAGGGCAGAATACAGGAACTCTCTGCAGAGCTGCGAGACACAACTGAAAGGATGTTGGATCAAAAACAGAAATATGACACAGAGATCGCTAAGTTAAAAACCGACCTCAGTGAAAGAGACTCCAAACATGAACTGGAAGTGAAACGGCTCACGGACATGATAGTAGAAAAGATAATCGAAGTTCAAGATGAACGTGCTGAAAGAATATTTACTGCCGCTGAATTTGACCACAGAGAAGATGAAATGTACAACGAGTTGAGACGCATCAGTGATGAGAACAGAGCACTGAATTTAAATCAGATGAAATCAAGTGCCTCGTTGGCTCCGTTACAAAAACAGGTTGAAGATCAGGCCGCTGACATTCAACGCAGAGATCAGGAGCTTGCTGATTTAACAAGAGAATACAAATACTTGGATCAGAAATATAGAGCTGATCACATCAACCTGGCTGGTTTAAGAGAAAATGATGCGATAAGGGAAGAGGGAAACACTCATCTATGTGACGAAGTAGGCGATCTGAAGAAGGTGCTCAAAGAAAAAGACGACAAATTCAATAAACTACAGCAGGAACTCAGAATGCTGCAAGAAGAGAACAGCAAACTGCAGCATAAAGTCATTTTGGGGCGACATAAAAAGAGCCAAACAGGAGACAAGTCAAAAGTTCAAATTGCTCCAAATGAGGAATATAAGCAGCGGATTATTGATGGCCTCAGGAAGAAAGTGAAAATGTTTGAACAAGTCCACAAAAATCAAGAAACTGAGATCCGGCTCTTGACAAAACGTTGGTGCGACAACCAAATCACAAGTAAACTGCTCAGAAACACGAACGACATCACTAAGGAGCATATCAGATTAAAAAATGAACTACGCAAGAAAAACTGTAAGATACAGGCCAGAAAGTCTGTGACATTACAAGTTAAGTCATGATTTTTTTGAGAAAGCTCTGAAACCATTTCAACAGGCCGAGGCTGCTGAGGAAGAAGCACAGATTGGTCTAGATAATAAAGATGGTTGTCCACCAGTTAAAGAACCCAGCATGGTATTATCGTGGCCTAAACCTGTGGGTCAATCTGTCATGCACATATTAGTCATACATACAAGGATCATCCTCTCATCTGTGACTGATGTGTGTAAATCCTAAATAAGTGACACGACGTGAGGAAATCATTCAATTGTAGCTGCAATCTGATGTTGATTATTATGCATAGCTTTCTATGCCTTCAAAGTTATGTACAACATTCAACAAACAGGAGAGAGAGGACTTCAAGTTAGTGACATGCAACAGTGATACAGTGAGGAAGACAAGAGGAGAGGGCCCCAGTGCATCATGGGAGGTCTCCCAGCAGTATAGGCCTAAAGCAGCAAAATTAAGGGATTGTTTAGGTCACCTGTGCCAGCTCTATCTATCTATCTATCTATCTATCTATCTATCTATCTATCTATCTATCTATCTATCTATCTATCTATCTATCTATCTATCTATCTATCTATCTATCTATCTATCTATCTATCTATCTATCTATCTATCTATCTATCTATCTATCTATCTATCTATCTATCTGTTTCTTTCTTCCACACACTACGGACGGCTCATTTTCTCCTCAGGTGTTTAGAATAATTTAGAATAGTTCAATGAATGTGATCATCAGAAAAATTCACCTCCACACTTGCAGTATGCTTCTGTATTTATTCTGATCCACATGAACAGATGGTGTGCTGGTCCAGTCTACTGTCTGTTTAGGGAAATACGTTGCAGATGCTGCAGGAAGGAGAGACAATGTCACATTTGTATTTAATTTGACATGTGTATTTAATGCTTGCTTAATTTTTTTGAAGCCAATATGCAGCTGCTGGTTACAGGAATACAGTAGCTTCATTACAGTGCTCAGCTAGCAAAACCATCGCTGCACCCAGACTACCACTGTATGCTGTCAGTCTTACAGTCATAATGCACTAATATCATGTCGCATATAGACCGTTGCTGGCTGGTTGTGACTACAGAAACTGGATGCATCTTCAGCTGTTTGTGCCAGGTATAAGTCTGCTCCCTTGCATTTAGAAAGAAGACCACAGGAGCTGATTCAGCAGAGCCTCTCACTGACTGCTGCTGTCAAATATTAACAGTTGGACACAACCATAGCACCACACACTGAACCAACCTGAAAAATAACCATACATCCAGCCACAGCTACACCATTACAGTTCATAAATAATGAGCAATAAATGCATCGGTGTTACATCATCGCTCCTCTCGCTTGAATCTGTAGTGTGTTTCCCTGAACTGCCAGTGCACTGTAGCTGGACTACACCAACACACCATCTGTTTATGTGCATCTGAAGCAAAGTAAAGCATAATGGGAGCTCAGGTGAAAGTTAATACAAAGAAATGCAAAAGTAGTCCTCAAAAAATGCTCAGCATGGTTCTCAGAAGGGTCCCCTGACAGCTGTCCATGACTGATAAACATTACTTGGAGAAATTCATTATTATGCGATTTATACATTAAAATTCATTCAAGTTCAGCGGAAGTTTTGTTTCGCACAAAGTAGTTTCAAATTTTAACTTCAGAACTGAGATTTTGCATTATAAAAACAATGTGTGTGTGAAAGAACAAGAAAAGTTATTGCTAGTTGGTGCACTTCAGAGAACTCAGCAGAGACTGCTGTTGATAAGACTGAGGACTGTTGAAGAACTAATCCTGTCTGTGGCTGAGATTTATTGAACTCTAGTGACATCTAGTGGATACAAAACTTTTTTTTTGGCCACTCTTCTAGGCCCAATCCTGCTGTCCACACTGACAGACTCTTCCTGCTAAGTAAGTCTGTGAGAGCTTAGAGCGTTCCATGGTCAAATCAACCATTTCATCAGGGACATTTTCAGTCTTGTGCACACATTTCCAGGAGTCTACAATTCTGCAAGCTTTGTCCACAGTTAGTCACAATATACAGAACATATTCCCTTTGCGCCCCACAGGTCATGTCCTTTTCCACAGTGTAAGCTGATCCGCTCCAACCCCACAGTGTTCGGAATAGTATCCAAGCTTCCGACCATGATATCCCAATTTTCCTAACTGGAATTCTGAACGGATAGCTGGTTTTATTCCTTTGGGAATCAAGAGAATGAAAGACCTGACTAGCTTTACAGGGAGCCAAAAAAGGCACTACAACTGGTCAATGTTCACGCCGTCCTACCTTTCTGCCCTCCGATTGGTTCACTTGTCTCAGCCTGTATCCTCCTCTACCTCCTCCTCTTCCTCCTCATAACTCTCTTCCTCATTATTGTTCATGTCATTTCTGAGATCTCCCTCCTTTCTTGGTCCTTCCTGGTGTTTTACTTCATCCTGTTCTATGTCCTCTTCGTTAACATTGGTGCTTTGGTAACATTGTAAGGTTGAACACAGGGTTTTCTGGGGCCTGTGCTCTGAAGCAGGGTTTGACGTTGTGGTAAGTTCAGGTTTGACCCTGGGTTATCAGGACTACAGTGTACACTAAATAAGCAGTTCTAGAGCTGTCCATGTTTGCGATTGGTTATGTTTTGCCAACATTGTTCCTTCAATGTGAACACACTCGTAGCGAAGTGCATAAACCCTGTGTTGATTTAACAAGTTCATATCCAGCTTCGTGTGATCACTTAGTCTGACTGTGGTTGTTATGTGTGATGTGTGTATATAATATATATCATGCCATCATAATATTTGTCACCATTTATTAAATATGCCAGTGTATAAGCATTGAAGCACACTGGTTGCTTTTCCTCATGGTTATTCTTATAGATTATTCCAACATGATTTTACCTACAGTGTCACGCAACTTTGAGAAAATCCAAACAAATTATATATCAAGCTGTGCAGCTTGATTGGGAATAGTGTGCTATGATTTTTGGTAGCGATTTGTTGAATGTTTTTTTTTTTTTTTTTTTATAAACAAAATTAGGAAAAAACTGCATTAAATATCCCCATTGAAATGAATAGGAATTTAGTCAGACAACTGCCAAAACCCAGCCATTTTTGGAACCCTGTAGCTCTGGCGTATTTTACAGTGGGTGACACCACCTTTGAGATATACTGAAGCTCCAGGTCGGAGTTTTCTGAGCTATTCATCCACTCACATGCTGTCTGGACAAAGAGCAACGTGTGCCATATGAGGTATTTTGTGGGCAATATTTGTCTGACTCTAAACACAAAGTGCTATAATGTTTGTCGTCTGGAGTGAGACCAGGCAGCAGGTCGGTTCATCCTCTCAGACACTGGACCTGACATCCTTTTTAGCTGTTGAGGCTATTCGGGCACATGGCATAAAAAAACATTAACATTGTGGGAGACAAAACTGAAAGAATGAAATTGTAGCCAATTAAATGAAATTTAAATACATGTTCTGAACTTGTACAATCATAGACGTTCGGTGATGGCATTTTAACCTGACCTTTTAAATATTCAGCACCAATTTGACTTCACAGGCTTTTAAAAGTGTATATTTTCATAATATCTGCTGAAATTTACAGGAATTAGAATATATAGCGATGACTAATATCATTACAATTATTTTCTTTTAAAATGCATTTAATTCCAGATATTATTGGCAAGCTAATGTTCCTTCTGAATTAATTTCTACTATTTTATAAAACATGGAGAAGTGGTGCACTCCTGTCCTCTTGAAGCTAAAGGCAGCAAAGCACCTCATTGTGTTTAAGTATAAATCCAGGAAATCAAACCTGCTTGCTTTGAATGTGACCTTGAATACAGGAATTTTCATGAAACATCACAATTTTGAGCTCAGATATAACTATTTTCACACATGAAGTCAAACATGATATATTCACATACCACTGGAAAGTCAAAAATTTGATGATTACTTCTTTTTTGACACTTTGTACCTTTGATAAAAGGTCTAATTTTTGAATTTGCCTTTCTAGTTTGCAGTTTTTTGGGTTCATAGAGTTAAAAGAATGAAATGCAAAACAACCTGCGGTAAACTCTGATATTTTGAAAGCAAGAAATAATGCTTCATTTTGTTTAATTTTAGTTAGTGGATTATTTCATAACTTCATGGCTATATGTTGTGTTTGTTTCTATGATTATGTATTTCAGAATGCCTAATAAATTTACTGAATTTTGATCAGTATGAATCTCAGTACATTTGATCTCTGTTTGCCTTTTTTAAAATCAGAAATACCTCAACGGTATTGATTATAATCATTTTGCCCTTGTGGGAAAGCAAACCCTTGAAATTATTTTAATATGAATGAATGTTTTGCAAGGTGCAGATCCAACACTTGATGGTGTGGTATCATTTAAGGGTGGAATCTAGAACAGCTGCGCAAACAATAGACCCAGGAAGTGATGATTTTTTAATGCTTCTATCCTTTACAGTCCTGTAATATAGAGCTGAGCAGAAAGTGGATAGAAATCTACTGACAAACCTGTTTGCTTGCTTCCCCAGTGTGGTATATTGATCAGCAGGAGACTAAAATCCCTTCTTTCTCTTGCTTTCTGGAAATCAATATACTCAAATAAATAAGTATGTGAGTTTATAGAGCGCAGTATATTTGTGCATCTTGGAGATTTGCAAGTTTCTGCTGCAGTGTGCTGCCAAACCAGTTACAATCACTTTAGGCCGATCAATTACAAGCTGAATTAAATTAACTTACACTTAAATCATAAGTCATACACCTTTAAAAACTCTTTCGCTGTTCTTTTTCTCCTTTCCCCCCTAGTTTTCATGAACTTGTGTGTCTTAAAATAATCCGGGGGCGATGATAAGACATTAGAAACGCTTTGGCAGTCAAGTAATGGGAGGACACAGATGGCCTAAGCCCCCCACTGTGGTCTCACTGTGGCCAAATTCACGGCTGTTTCCCTGAGGATGGAGGCGCCTCAAGGACATCCTCTTTACAAAGCAGAGGACAAAAGTAGTTCACGTGACCAGTATGACATCTTCTTCATGGCATGGTGTGATGCAAAAAGACAAATTTGTGTTTGACTAAATTAGCATTTATGCCATTAAAACTCGATTTTATGTAATTTCACTGTTAAACAAGTCCTGTCACTCAGAGGTGAAGTTAAACCCTACAAAATGTTTAAATGAGACAGTTTTTAGTGTTATATATCCCTTGCTAACCAAGTATGTTAATAACTCCTGATGACATTTTTAATTACTTTGAACTGCATCTATGCAGTGGTGCGTCAGTAAAATGCAAACAACATGCTCATGATTTGTTGGCTTCACACCAAAAGAAATCATTTTAACATGGATGAATCCGTGCTTCTCTGAAGAGACAGTTTGGACACATTTCATGCTTCGGTTTTCCATGTCCTGTTTGTACCAAAGATTTCCTCACACTGTGATGCACATCTTCCTCTGTTCCAGGTACACGATGATGCCAGTGCTCTCGTATACATCAAGACTTGCCATGCTACCAATCTTGCAGGACTATACATGCGAATGCTGACTAACATGCTCATAATGACAATTAGAAATCAACCAATATGTTTTCTCTTAGGGCTGATACCAAAATCAATTATTGGATTAATCAAGGAGAATAATCTTTGATATCGACATACAAATACATCTGCAGTAAAAATGAAAATATTGGTGTCAAAATGTACAATATCACAAACTTAACCCTAGTTCTGTAGAAATGCTTTTGTTTATGGTTTGTATATGTTTAATTTTAAAAGAGCTTTTGCATATTAATCCTTCATTGCTGATTGACTATGACTTGATATGTAACCATTCAGACAGTTGCTCGTGTCCATAGAATGACTGGAGATAAAGAGAGATGGCTCAAGCAGCTGATTTTTGAATTAATTTATTTTATTAGGAATGGGTTTTCTATAAAAGAACAGCTACAAATAATATCTGACTGGTAACTGGTTGACCCAATAAGGATAATGTGTAGCAGGGATCATCATTGTCCCTCATTGTAGTTTAGCAAGTCAGGATGCTAACATTTCCAAAAAAACTAGAGCTGCGGCTGATGCCGTCAGTTCTTGGTCATAAGTCAAATTATTGGACAAATTTCCATTCTGATCTGGTGCTGGATGAAACATCAGAGACTCACTGAAGTTATCACTGAGGTCTTTTAGCCATCTGTTTGACTCAAAGCCAAACATTCCAACCTCATGGTGGAGCCAGACGATCATCACAATTATTCCATTCATTCTCAAGAAACACTTCAGTTTATTTATATTTAGTAGTTGCTGACTTCTTAGTGGTGTTTCTGACATGAGGAGCTCAACCAACACAGATTTTCTCAGGATTTTCAGTGCTTTTATACAGTCTTCTTGTTTTTAATATTTTTTTTTGAGGATTATTTTTTTCATTGGCGTGTTTCCCATCCTCATAAGAATACTTTGAGGCCGGTCAAGACTTCATTTCCTCAAGCTGAGTCTCTGCTAGTCTAGCATTTACCATCTGGATAAACTAGAGCTGCTCTCATGCCCTTCCATTTTTATTTCCACCAAGCTCTTCTACTGTAGTTGGATCCTCTAAAAGTAATTACTTCAGAGGAAAATCTACTACTTTGTGTGGAGTTGAAGTGCAAACTTCATGATCTGTGGTCTTCCATAACATTCCTGGTATTTGGTCATTGGACAGTTTGTAGGAGGAAGAAACAAGTCCACCATTCTTCTTCAGTATTCCCTACTTTATTCTCCAAATATCTATACAATATTCATTTGTCAATACAAATTATACATCACGTTCAGCATTATTGTGGTGCACTGATCCGAGCTTCTATTCAGTTGTGGTTTCATATAAGGCCAATGCTTCCACTGAGGCCATTATTTCACACAATATTACTGCTGAATGTAATGTATCTTTTATAATGCCCATGTGAATTATATATTTCAAATGCATGTTGCTCTCTCTAGAATATGCTCCTGCACCATGTAGGTCAGTTAATATTTTAAGACTTACTCTAACTGTTATCACATTAGCAAGAAGCGAAGATATATATTCGTTTTTGTCTTGTTGATGGTAATAATGAGGAATAAAAGAGATGCACATAGAGCTCAGTTTAATCACTTTAAAACATGACCCGCTATGACTCAAAATTGGTTTTCCAGTTGTTCACAAGCCAAATGACGGCTTGCTTAAGCTCTCAGACACTAGTGAAGGACATCACAGTCTCTGCAAAAGAGTGGAATCAGAAAAGTTGCTTTGCAGAATTCCAAAAGAGTTTCAGCCTCTTATTGACAGACTTCCTCCCACTGAGGTTGTAAACTGGTCAGTGCATCAGCCAGTGGAGAAATGCAGTGAATATCAATCAGGCAGCTCTGGGCCAGCAGAGTGGTAAACAGAGAGACATAAAGAAAGTGAAAATGGTGGAGAGTGGATTGATTTTTTTAAAAAAATCTAAAAATGGGAAACAGTTTAAAATAAGTCTGGTATGTAGAGAGTTGAATACGTTCCAAATGTGACAATTTGCAATGCAAAGCTGAATACGTACATAAGCCTATAACCAATTACGCATGGATCATTAGCCAAATAATAAGTTTTAATCTGCAGTCTGGCAACAAGGCTCTGCATTATGTCTCTTCTGCTCATTGTTTATCATTTATCCAAGAGAGCCTTCACTTTGGGGAACAGATATTAGTGTATATATGAAGATATATAGACTGTTCCTTTGTGACACTTACGGGGAAATATCTAACATTTGAAAGACAAAATTTCCTCTTAACTAAAGACTTGATTTCATAAGCAGTAATATGCACAACAATCCACTCAGGAGTTTTGCTGCTACAACCTTGCTTTGCTTCACACAGTAATAGTAATAATAAGCCTTCATGATAAAATATACTCCAGAAGAAAATCCACTTTTTTGTCATAACGCTAAAGCAGCTCTTTTCATATAACTGCAACAAATTTTAAAGCATTATAAAAGCATAGATTTCTATTTTTATTAAAATGAGACAATCAAGGTAAAAATTGGAGCAGTCGATGTGTTGTTTTGAGATATTTATCAAGGTTTCCAGGTCTGATCCCATTTAATACCACCACTGAGAAGCACCAGAGTCTGAAACTCTCAAATTTATGATTGCATATAAAATGAATGCAAAGAAATAAGTTCATGCGATTAGACTGAACTTCTCCCTGCAGCATGAACCAAGGTGAAGACAGTAAAGTTCTTTCGCTTGAAGAAGTAATTAGTTCTCATCTGATGCTTTATGGCTCCAGTTCATAAATACACAAACACAAGAGGAAGAAGGAGAGAAGTTTGAGGAAAGTAATAGGAAGAGCCTGAATTTCTGTTGAATTAGGAGATAATTTACATCTGGCCTGGGTGTTTTTTGAAGATGTCAAAACTCCTGCAACACTTAGTTTTATCCTGTGACCATCACATTTGTGAGAGAGCACATTACAAAGAATATTCTCTGCGCATGATGGAATTCAGTAACACATATATGTCTGTGTCGATTATCGGTCATTCGGGTCATGGTAATCCCAAGTGCCACAGTAAAAGGCAGCTAGATTCCTTTTTCGGTTCTTGAAGATGTTTCACCTCCCATCCAAGGGGGTTCTTCTGGTCTAATGGACAAGTGGGGAAGCTGGTGTTTATTTCACCCGCGACTTGCACGGATCAAGGCTTGATTACGATGTGAGACTCACGATTCGAAGTGTGAAAAGTGATGAAAGCGCCTTGGGAGGGATGTCAGGACTGGATTATACATGGCTGATAAGTGGTGTCATAGATGGCTGTTCCAGTTTAACATGATAGCTTCCTTTATTCTTCTCTCAAACCATGTGATTTCTCCTTCCAGTTTGTCTGTCCTGAAAGGAGTGTTTCCTGTCCTTTAGATGTAGGTGGACTGCTTAATGTGTGCAGTGGTTGCTTTGTCACATCTATATAAACACCAATGAGCCACAGCATTAATTAGGTGAAGTGAATAACATTGATCATCTCATTACAATATAGGATCATCCCGTCTTAATTCACCAAATCCTTCACCCCTGAGCGTCTTCAATTTGACTGATTTTTTTTTAAGTGGTGAATATTGATTGAGTTGACCATGTGTAAAATCTTTTGTCACAGATAACATTAGTTTTTGAGTTTACATTCTTAAAGAAGGTTCAGTCATGTTGATTTCTGCATTGTTTTCTTCACCCCAATCTGTGGATCAATGTTTGAAGTGCCATAATTTGAGAAATAACATAGCAAGAGTCTGGAAATTTTGCAGGTTTGTTGATATATACAGATGGTCATTAGTGGTACAATCATGCTTTGATAGAATATTAAACAACAGTTATATGATGGTGAAAATTTGGTCAAAAAATGTCCATGCCTCTGTCTACTGATATTCCACCAAGCGTAAAACCTTTATTTTTCACTCTAACATGCTAATTATCTCCCCTGTAATTGTTACCAATAGGACCTTTAAAACAATCAGATGGATACTTTATGAGAAAAAAAATAGTGAAATACTTTTTTTTTGCATCTACGGCCAGTATTAGGACAATCATTGAGCAGGTATGATAGGTGAAACCACTCCAATAGTGGACCCAACTGGAAGAGTTACACAATATTGTTACTATTTTTGAAGCACTAACAAATTAAGTCTGAAAAATCATTGTGAACAATTAACAATTTATCCTTTTACTTTACCAAAAACTTGATAGAGTTCAGAAAAAGAGTATGACTCAGGATGAAATAAGTAGTTAAC
Source organism: Amphiprion ocellaris (assembly GCF_022539595.1). Lineage (NCBI taxonomy): Eukaryota > Metazoa > Chordata > Actinopteri > Pomacentridae > Amphiprion > Amphiprion ocellaris. The sequence goes on from NC_072770.1 coordinate 14,715,473, forward strand.
TCTCTTAGGGGACATTTTTATTGTTTGTTGACCCATTCATCCACCCTGAACGCCATGCTGACCTTGTGTTTCTATAGCAACATCACCTGTTGTGATTGTGTTATAATTACCACAGCCACCAGAGGGTGCTGCCACATGTCACTCATGCTGTTTTAAGGCATTAGCTGAAATAGTTAACACATGACCCATCACTTTTTATGGCAGGACTGTCTTGAATAATTCAAAGAGGGACTTGCTTGTGTTATATCTCAACAGAACTTAAGCAATATCTTGTATCTCTTAATGATATCCTTGGGCATTTCACATTCATAATTTATCCGAGCATGAATTTTATTGACAGTAGTGGAGATTTTAGATGCTAATTGACAACAAACTTTGAGATTAATGTTTCCTATTTTATTTGTAGCTGCTGAAGTACACGTCATACATGTCAAAGTTGTTGCAGTTCTTGAGATCCTGGAAGTCACAGTGATAACGTTTCAGACTTTCACTTCCACAATTATTCATGCTTTGACAGGGCTGCTAAGCAAATGAACGTTTGCATGAGAGATGCTGTCAGATATTGTGCCCTGTGAGCCCTGCTGCAGTCTGTGCTGACCTGAGCTCTGTTGGTGCAGCGGAGATGTGGGAGCCTCAGATCAATGGCTCAGTGTGTTGGGCATAAAAGGAGCAATGTGCCCCAGAGAGAAGGGCTGTCTGTGCCCCAGCGCCGTGCAGCTGTGGGACCTGGGCACCCATCCATGCCCTCTGCTCCAAACACTGTTAGTCCTCCCTCTGTGGCCAAAACACTGAACACTGTAAAATTATTTCCAAAGAGAATTGCCCTGGAAGTACATCTGCTACTGCAATGCATTATTATATGTAGCTATTGTGTAAAAATATGCGTAAAGTGTTTTTTAAATGTCTTTGTTATCTGTGCAGCTTATACAGCTTATGAGTCAGTAACTTGCTAACCTGCGTTTGACTTACGATTTGCTGTTTCTGCAAAGTTGGCTGCATGAGCCCAGTGAAGCAGCACGAGGAGGGTGGAAGGTGTAATTCAGTATCTGGGGTTTTTACAGCTGTTTCATCCGTTTATAATGCATTTGAAAGTTCACTGATCTCTGAAATCTGCTTGAGATTTTGTTGAATGGGGAAGCAGAGCAGGGGCTTTCTTTTGACCACAGGGCTGCATGCTCAATCGCTCACACATTAAGACCTCTTGAGTCCACTCTAAGACGTAAATGGCTTTTGATTTTGGATATTACATTCTCTGTTATACCCTATTTATCTCCTGTGGTTGTGCAACGGGGTGGAAACTTTTTTAAAAAGACACTGACTGAGACGTAAACAAAAACAGTTTCATGTTTTCAAGTTGAAGGAGACACAATGCAAACATGGTTATTGGTGCTCTGAGTTCTTCTTTAAATGGAAAAGAATGTAAAGTATGTGATGTCCAATTTTCAGTGATGTTATTTAGGCTATAAACATGAAGGTTTTACTGGTTGCTGTGGCTTTGTGCACCTCATCATTTCACACTGATGAGGTTCAGTTTTGTGTTGCATTTAAAGGTGGTTTGATACACATACATGTTGTTTTCACTGACTCGAAGAATATTTAAAATTGCAGCAAACAATATTTTTATATGAGCAATGGCTAAAATGGCAAGTGTAGTGTAAAAAAGTTTTTCTCATGAGGGGTCTGGTTCAGTTCTGGTTCCAGATATTAATTTAGAAATTTAGAATTGAATTTTCCCCCAAAGTAGATACTTGGGAACCAAAAACTTGATTCTTGATGGAAAACAGTAAATTTTACTCAGTTGTAAAGAAGTACATTCACTCAAAAAAAAATAAAGGTTCTAACTGGAGCCAAAAATGTGTCTTCTCAGTGAAGCCATAGAGGAAACCTTTTTAGCTCCACAAACAACATTTGAGCAAGAAATTACCCCCGAAAGTGCTGTACGAAACATAAAAAATGGTACCATAAATGATGGTCCAAATAAAATAAAAAAAAAAAAAAAACATAAATAAAAAATTTATGGAACATCAACAGATGCGGACACATCTGGTTCTATTTTGAAAACATCACTTGACAATTATTTAAGTAGTTTTTAAGCAAAAATGTGAGAATTTGGAGCATTTCTTCCATTATAATAAAAATTCCCTCCAATTATTTCATTTTATTTCACATATCTTGTTCTTTGTGTTCTGCAAATTTATTTTTACTGTATGATTCCAACAAAGTTTTCAAGTTGGTGAGTCTGGATCCAATCCAGGCGATCATGATTGAGACCATCAAGACATTTTTTTAAACTGACCTGTTTTAGCTTTATCAGACAGAAACACCTGATTCTTTGTTCAAGTCCACTGTCACACATGGAAAGCAAATTTCCTCTTTGTCTTTTTCTTCTTCTCCTACTAATTTTTTTCTTCTTTTCTCTTCATTGGCAACGGGCAAACCAGCTTAAAGGCAGGGGATCTTGTAATGGCTTCCACAGTGACTTTCAAAAAAGGACAAAAATCTGGACTTCGCTTCCGTAAACTGCTTTAGCAGGGGCGGATCTACTGGGGTGGCATAGGGTGGCAACTGCCACCCCTAGAAGATGCCTTGCCACCCCGGCTGCCACCCCAGTTCTGAACGATCTAATTCAAAAATATGTATATGAAAGGTTGTAGCCGGCCGTAATGAGCGAAAGTCCAGGAAAGACGAATAACGAGTGAAATTCCGATGTCCGAGTGCTTTCGAATGCACCATGTAGACGTAACGTCCGGTACAGTCTATGCTGCTACAGATACGAGGTGACACGCCCCCCCGAGGGAGCTGCTTTTAGACCTCACTCATGTGGATGACAGCTGGACTTCGGTGTGGCCGGCAAAACGTGACAGTGTGGTGATTTAGGTCATAATTCACCCAATGACAGTGGGTCAGGGCAGGGGGGAACCTTTGTGTGTCATGGGGACAGTCTATGAGGTTACACAGTTGTGTTACATGTTAATTGGCCGGTTTTGTTCGCTGGATTAATGGAGAATAAAGTTTGGGCTTCTGTGTTAAACACGCCACCTCCGACTCCCATTCTTCGGCTCTACAACAGTAAGACACTAGTTAGACTGGGTTAGACTACATGCTAATATAACTGTTCACAATGTATTTAATGCTAATAGTGTCTAAATTCACATAAAGTGTTTGCTTGTGTGACCGGCTGATGAGCCATCATGCCATACAGCTGTGAGGGAACTAATGATTGGTATGGCCGTTGCAGCAGGGGGTTCAAATTGATTGACGGACATAGCTCCAGTATACGCCTGAACACTCTTGGACAGGTACGTGCTGTGCAGCACGCGAAACACTGGTAAGCTTTAGATTTTGTGTTAATATTATTTCTTCTTTTAAGACCAGTCTTCTGTGGCTGCAGTGCAGAGTCCGCCGACGGTGTCTCGGTTTAGCGGCGGCGTCATGCGCGTGTAGGGTCGGACAGCCGAGGTTTGTTTGTTTATTTATGCTTGTTATCGTTCTGTTGCTTGATTGTTGTTAAACATTTCTTTGTTTCATTACAGTTTTGCCTCTGTTGCCTTGTCTTTTTGCTTGTTTATTTTGTTGTTTCTTTCTTTTAGTTTGTAGTTGTTTTGCCTAGTTCTGTATTTGTTTGGTTTGAGTTTAGTTTCGTTTCTCCCTGTGTGTGTGTTTATCTTTAGGTTGTTGTGGCTGTGTTCTCTGGCTCAGTAATCAGGTTTCTCCCCTCCATAGCTGCATAGGGCCTGTGTGACTGTCAGTTTTAATAACTGCATTTATAGTAACATTAGTGTGTGTGTGCTGAACATATTTTTGTACCAGAATAAAAATTGTATTAATATTTTCCATACACGCCTCTGTATTCATTTGTGCACGTACCTGTGTTTAGTAGGGGAAGCCCTCTGTTGAGAGGCAGGATTTTTATTTTTTTTCCCCTTCTTTATTGAGTTTATTGAGTTAAACATAAGCATATAAAATCAATACATTGTTTCTCAAAGAGAGCGAAATAAAAGTTCAAAGAACTTATCGAGTCCACTCCCCAGTAATTGAAGATACAATTATTCCTTACATTTTAACTCGGTAATGCTAGTTATATTCACATAATCATAGTCAGCATTGTTAGGGTGAAAGTCCCTAGGTGGCATTGTTGGTTCTGTGTTAAAAGAAACCAGAAGACCCTCACCAGTCCTAACTTGGTTACACTTGCGAGACGAGCCACGGTTTCCAGTGAGTCTGGGCCTTGCTAATTTTTACTTCTGTAGCTCGCTAATGTTGGACAACAGCCACAGAAGGATGGTGGGGGATTGTCTGTGGAAGTTTTTCTTTTCTTATTGATGATTACAACCTGTGGTTCAGACTGTAAGTCAAAAGAAATCACACATTTACTCAGACTTTACATGACATTAAAGTGTAATCAAACCCCCAGTCACAGCAGGTTTTCATGCACTTTCTGAAAACTACATCCTGCTTGTTTAATGCTGTTTTTTTTTTTTTTTTTTTAAATAATTTTGGTATCACGGTCATAATAACACCAACATTGATGTGTTTCATCATAGTACAATCGTATCATTTAGTTCACAGCTGAAAAAACGTTAACATGTTAAGTATCTCTTTAAAGGTTTAAATTGTACAAATCAGATTGTATCATAGTTAATAATGAAAATTATTAAAGGAAAAACATAGTTCAGTCAGTGTGATTCTTGTAGGAGACGGTAAAGAATGAAGAGGAAGGGAACCACCAGCAGCTTTTCCCAGCTTAAAAGAAGAGAGGAGGAAGAGCATCCCAGAGAGGAGATGGAGGAGGAAGAGTTCAGAGAGAGAGAAAGAAATGAAGGCATGGAGAGCTCAGACAGCGAAAGGTAAATCAGACTATCTCTGGTCCAGCTGGTCCACATGCTATGAATATTGCTTTCGTATTATATGTCTGAATAAGAGGTACACCTGTCACAATAATTACCTTTTTGGAGAAATTATCTGATGAAGTTAGTCTTTTAATTTTAAGATAAGTAGATCCTTAATTCTTAAGAATATCCAAATATTGGAATTATAGAATTATTGTAAGAAATGTCTCAAATAAAGAGCATCAAAAAAATAAAACCACAAATCTAAGACAATAAATAAAATTATCTGGACTCTGACTCTGTTCAGGATGAATTGATAATGTAATCATTATGGCAGGTCTAACATAAGCATAGATCACACAAATGCAGATTTCCCAAAACAGTGCATAAGAGAGACATTGTCTAGTCTCAATCTAATTTGTTGCTAAATTTAAGAAACATTTTTTTAACATATCTAGCATTTGGTTTCTTCAAAGTGTATAAGGTTGACTTTATTTCAGTTTAAATCTTTTCCCCTTTCTGCTAGACATATCAAATCACATATTGTGATTGACAGCTAATAAGAACAACTCATATTTAGGATTGGCTGACAAATACAAATGATATTTACTCATTTAACAAACTTATTTCAGCAGTATTTGTGTCAATTTGATAATTCCTGCTGGTTGGTTTCATCCAAATCTGTCATTCCATTTTTGAGTGATGTTGCTAACAGACAGACGGACAAACCAATGCCAATCATCACATAACTCTACCAAGGCTCCGCCTCCTTGGCAGAGTGTATATATATATATATATATATATATATATATATATATATATATATATATATATATATATATATATATATATAAAAACCCTCATATATATATACACATATATATGTATATATATATGTGTGTGTGTGTGTGTGTGTATATATATATATATATATATATATATATATATATATATATATATATATATATATATATATATATATATATGCCACCCCCTAAAATGTATCTGCAACCCCTTTGTCACCCTATTAATTTTTCTAGATCTGCCCCTGTGCGTTAGTGAACACAAAAGGAACTGCAGCTTCAGCTCATGGCACAGTATAACTTGCTACTAGCATAAACTAAACATTTTTCCACTCCTGTATGTGCTGTTGATTTCCCAAGACTCCCTTGCTTGCCCCTGAGCATCATGGGTAGTGAAGTCCCAAAGTTCAACTGCCTCATTACTTCTGTGAAATACTCAAATGAAAATGCACTCTTCTTTAACTTATGCGTTTCTCACATTAACTGTGTTATATGAATTATCAGCTCTGTAAATAAACATAACTTTATCAAATAAAGTCACAACGGATGCCTCCAGAAAGTTTGCATAGGGATGGCAAGATGGCAACACAAAAAGTCTTGGGATGGCACATCAAAACCAAAACCAAAAGACAGTGGACTTGTGGCAATTCTTTAATGCTGTTGAAGTATAAATGCTAGCTGAAATTGTTAGAAATACCCGAACATGAAACACACATCTAGTATATTTATGATTGACCAAGTCCCCCATTTGCCACCCACTTTGAGGCACCTCTGCTTTAAGATGTATTACAACACTACATGTCAGACAGCGCCCTACTGGAGCTACTGAAGGTTCGTGACCGCCTACATAACATTAAAATACAGCTTGGATGCAATTTTTGTCTTAATTGCAGAGCTATTCAGTTGTCAAGCATATACGCTGGATCGATTTTAATAACTTTAATGTACTTGAAGTGTGTTGTATCTGGAGAAGTGGTATTGTGTTGGAATTAGGTATCAACAGATACTAAATAATAAATGACTTGGATCAGATCAGGGCTAAAAAAATTTGATCGAGACTCTTCCTGTTTTTCAGCTTTTAGTGTTTTATGGTTAAAAACTGAAGGTGATTGTCAAATGGATATATTGTTCTGTTTCTTTGGAGTGGACTATAAGTGTACCTATCTGTAGAAGGCCTTCAGCACGACCACATCAATCATCTAACACCTACAACAACATGTTGCCATCAGAAAATATTTTCAATAATGAAAATATTGAAGGGAATAAAATATTTCTTTTAAAAAATAATGAAATGCCTGTCCTTCTCCAATTCAAATGTATTCAACCAATCTGTGTCTGACTGATTGAAATGACAAAGTTACTAGAAAACTTTTTATCTGAGGAGAGTTTTGTCATATATTTCCACAAAGTCCTTGAAATAAATCATTCTCTGTGAGAGCAAAAAGAGAGAAGAAGCACTTTGAAGGATACAAAGCTTATTTAAGCCTCAGATCAACAGAAATAAAACCATAATTCTTTCTTGCGTATGTGGATACGTATTACTCATGTTGGGGGGGATCTAAAGCTATTAGCTTAGTCACATTTTCGCAAGTATAAACAGCAAGTCCCCGTAAAGTAAATGAGTGAATATTAAGATGAACACGTGTTTTAAGTCTGGAGTCCAGCTAGGTTTAGGGAAGTAGAAGCCATTTCATGTCTTACGGACATGAAAATAAGTCACTGTAATGTCCTCTGAAGTCATGGATCCACAATTGTGTGTGTGCTTATGTTGTCACCAGTGACCACTTCTTTTCATCCAATGGCCACCCGGTCCACACAAGCCTAACCATATCTTTATCTGTATCAGCTAAACAGGAAGGAGCTACCTGTGCATGTGCATGTATAGTGACCACCCAAACCTTTAAAACCACTGGGAGATGAAGTAAATACCATTAATTGTCTCATTATAAGGATATTTGTCAAGGGCTTGGACATATCAGGCAACAAGCGAACAGTTAGTTTGAGAAGTTGGTGCTTCGGAAGAAGGAAGATTCTGAGTAAGTTTGACAAGGACCAAATTGTGATGACTCGATGACTAGATCTGAGCATGTTTAAAACAGCAGGTGTTGTGGGGTGTTCCCAATATGCAGTGGTTGAAACCGACCAAGTGAACCAAGGAAGGATCACTGGTGAACCAGCCATGGATGGCTTAGACTCAATGTTTCTGGGAAACCAGGGAATCTGGTGAAAACCTTAATGCTGGCAGACATAGAATGCCAAAACAGACAAACATCAGGCCACGCAGAGTGAAGTTCTATGCTAAACCCTGTCCACCTCTGAAAGCCCCTACACTTAACACATGAGCATCCGAACTGTACCATGAAGCAAAGAAAGAAGGTGGCCTGGTCTGATGATCCACATTTTGGTTGGCCAGGTATGTGTGCTGTTTACCTGGACAAGATATTGCAGCAGAGTGCACTATGGAAAGAAGACGAGCTGGTGGAACAAGTGTGAAACTGTGGGCAATGTTTTTCTGGGAAACCTTGGGTCCTGTCATTCATGTGGATGTAGTACCTAACTAAAGAGTGCTATAGACTTCCTATACCCTTTTGTGGCTATTACCTGATAAGACTGGTCTCTGTCAGCTGGATATTGCTATCTGTCACACAGCAGACATGGTTCAGGAATGGTTTGAGGAACATGACAAAGAGATCAAGGTGTTGATTCTGCCTCCAAATTTCTCAGATCTCAAACTGATTGAACATCTGTGTTCGATCCATAAAGGTCACACCTCACAGTTTCTCAAAATTTAAGGGTCTGCTGCTAACGTCTTAGAGCCTGAAACCACAGGACACCTTCAGGGGTCTGTGGAGTCCAAGTCCGGCTGCGTCAGAGCTGTTTTGATAGGTACATGTTGACCTACACAATATCAAGCAGATAATTTTAATGTCCTATTTCTATACACATTTTCCAACATGGCACTTTACACTTTATTGTTCTTTCACATGGCACACTATCTTTGTTCTTTAGTGGTGTCATATCAGATTACTCTTTTGAAAAAACCTATTGTGACAGATTAAAATTTGAAGTCTAATTATTGTAGTTTGAAATGTGGGATTTCATAAATCTACTCACTATTTTAAATTATCTTATGATCTTCTACTTGTGCTACAAGTAACTCTGACTTTGCAGTTCAATTTCAGATGTACTGCAGTAGATACAAGACTTCCTATATAACAGAATAATTTCATTGTATGAACATAATTACAACTGCTTTTTCTTTTTAAACTTCTGCAGTAAATTGGAGCACAGACAGTGCTATGTGATCAGTGGTAGGACTGTCCTTCTTCCTTACTTATTAGATATTAATATTATTAAATATTATTAAATCTCCAGCTGATTGTGGTCTTTTTCTGAATGTGAGCTCAAAATGTGACTCAAGAAATGTCAAAACATGGATGGCCACAAGATAAAATGGCTAACGAAAGGGCTCTAAATACAGCTTGGGGGCACTGTATGTATTTTCGTTGCTACAAATAGCAAACTTACTTGAACCAGATTTCTTAATGTCACTAGAAGCTGAGTTACGATAAAAGGCCACAATTCAGTAACCAGTCTACTGACTATGTATGTACCCATTCTTATGATGGTCTTTGCAAACAACAGCAAGCCTGTTCACAGATTGTACAGAACAAGATGATGCTTTATATGATTGATTATAATGAAATCACCTAAGGACATTTTAAATTCCAGCGTTGCTAACAGGACACAGTAAGAGAAGCATCTTGTGAATGAATTCATAATTGGTGACCAGACTATGCACAATGATTTGAATGTACATGAAACTAGCCTAGATGATGTTGTTGAGCACTGACACACACACACACACACACACACACACACACACACACACACACACACACACATACATATCTGACACACACCAAAGGCCTTTATAGTTATATTGGAAGGTCAGAGGGATAATTGTGCCATTGACTTGAGTTTTTCACACACACACACACACACACACACACACACACACACACACACACACATACATATCTGACACACACCAAAGGCCTTTATAGTTATATTGGAAGGTCAGAGGGATAATTGTGCCATTGACTTGAGTTTTTGGTTTCTGAATTTGCTTTATTTTTGTATTTTTTTCCAGTGTTTTTCCTCTGTGTTTCCTGTGTCTCTGTTTTTTGTCCATCTATGCATAGATTTCATGTCTCTTCTAACTTTCCTTCCTGTTTTATTTTGAAACTGCCTTTTCTCATGTGTCACTTGTGTTTTTACTTCTCTTCTTTGTCCCTCTTTTCCCTCCCTTTTGATTGCCCTGATTAATTTCAACTGTGTCTTGTCTCCCCAGTCAGTTCTCAGCGTTTAAACAGTCTTGTCTGTGCCTTTGTTTTTCTCAGTTTGTCCTGTTTACCTCCCTCATGTCAGACCTCCTGCTCCCCTTTCTGAATTCTTCCCTGTCTTCACCTGGCTCTGGTTTGTACTTTCAGTTTTTGGAACCATTTTGTGCTTCTGTATTGCTACTGACTTTTTTGCTTCTGTTCATGCCATGCTATTGCTACTGTTTTAGATTTATGATTATTTTTTGCCAGCTCCTCTACTTTGATTTATTTTGGACTGTGGTTTGTTTTTTGTTGCAGCTTTTTGATTAAAGTTCATTTTGGTTCCTTTGTGTCATTACTGTCTGGATTTGAGTCCTTAGACACTGTGACATTCCAAGTTCCCCTTCAAAGACTACATTAATCAGGCACAACATTAAAAAAAACTCTTGGTTGGGGGGTCCCTCATGCCTCCAGGACACCTCTAAACCATCAGAGGCCTGGACACAGGACTTCTGGGAGTAACCTGTGATGTTGGGTTTTGGGATTTTGGCAGCTGAACCTGTGGGACCTCTGTGGACTGGGGTTGTTGTCTCGTGGATGCTTGATAAACTGAGATTTGGGGTGTGGGTGCTCACACAAGGTGTGTGTCAAAGCAACAGGACCCAAGCCTACCAAGCACCATCATGAAATGACCAATGTTATACAGCCGTGTAACATAAACACAGTTGTTTGTGACATAAATGTAACAAAGAAAAAACCTGCTGCAGCTAAAATTGCTAAGCTTTTAACTTGTGTTTGCATTCTGTTGCAGCTGCCGATACACAAAGATAACATGATAACTAATTGATAGGTCTGCAACGGGCTATAGTTAAATGGACTGATTCTGTTGATGTCTGCCTCTCATCCAACCCAGAGTCTTCCTGGCTAACTATAGCACACTTTTAGACCAATCAATTATTTATTTCATGTTTTTATTTTGCGTATCTTTGGACTTTTATAGTTGTTTTGATACTGCAAAAGTGGACTATGTCTGGCCCTGATCTCGCTGTGCCATTTGAGAAACAGCAATTCAAATAATTTTACCACAAGATGGACTTGTGAATTTCAGATATTTAAAATAGATCGTACGATATGTAAATGTAGTAACTATAGAAGTCAGCTTCTTCTAAAAGTGGTCTACCTAGCGTACCTAATGATGTAAGCTGTTTTGGAGCTTTACAGTTTCTGAAAACAACTCTAACATTAATATAAACGTACAAATTATATATTTTGAGCAATACTGGACCTATTATCATGAATTGTGCATAACTTTCAGTACATAATGGGGCAGGGGCACAATAAGTTTTTGTTGTTAATATGTTGGGAAGGCCAAGACCCCTGGGGAAACTTAACTGTATGCTCCTGCAGATTGGAGATGCCGTTGGAGGCGGTGCTGCTGCTGTGATGACCAGATGCGAGCAGGGGTCGAGAGGTACAGGATGCCACGGTTGGTTTCCTGTGCAGCTGCAAAGGAGCTGTGCTGCTGTGTGCAATCATCGGAGCTGTCCAGATACACATGCATAGTGAAGCATGACAGGCGAGTTCCCCACTGACCCATGATGCTAAACAGACAAATGTAGGGTGAGGCTACAAATGACACAAGATATAAAAGATGCAGCCAAAATAAATAGAAAATGAACACTTGGGTTATTTCAGTGTTGCCTAGATAATTGATTGAAAATAGGAACACCCCAAATGGTTTAGACATGGCATTCCAAGGTTAGATGTTCATTTTATTAAAAATCAAATGCCTTTTAGGTTTGTTTAAAATGTCTGATAGTCTTTTTTGTTATCTATGGAATACAGAGTGTCTGTTATGTGGTGTTATCATTCTTATCAGCCAAACACTTCTGTTGAAGGTGTAAAAAAAAATCTAATTTGTTTGAATGTTATGCCATCAATCATTTTGCCAAAGCACCAGTGTCACCTTCCTTTGTTGAATACTGGAAGCCTTTCAAACCCGTACAAGCATAAAAGCCTCCGACAAGAAATTCTTGACAAAAACGAAACAATTTGTCGACACATGGTCCCAATAAATGACTTGTTTGTTCTTCTTCTTCCATTTTCATGTGACAGATTGCACTTGAAACTTAACCTTTTAAGTTTTAGCCACAGTAAACAGTCACATGCAGAAAAGGTCATGTGGTGGTGGAACAAATGAAGAGAAGGAAATGTCCGTGTCCTGGCCAACAGATAGCAGGGGAGGATGGCGAGGAAAAAGGATCAGACAGAGAAGAGACAGGATGCTGCAGGTCTCCTCTGAGTCTCTTCAAAAACACTGTAAATCACTTAGACGGGCCCACTTTATCATTTCACGCCAGACTTTGTCACATTGGGAGGAAAATTGTTTGGGATGTGACTGGTTTACATAAACAGATGGACTACATGGTAGCAATGAGAACAATGGATAAAATAGAATATTTTCGCAGGTACTGTGAAAAACAGCTCTTTTATGGGCTGCATTACTGAATACTTACTGTTGAAGTGGAGTTAATATACTTTAGAGATAATGCTTGTCTAGTGAGGCATGAAGGCTCAGAAGGGAAAGTACAGAATCTTGGTCTGTGTGAGCTCTTTATGAAGAGAAATTTGCCTTTGGGAAGATTGCAGTGACTTCAGGAAAGCACAGAATTATTACTTTCTTTATTGTTTTGACATCATCTGCAGACAAGAAAGACTTAAAATGGCATTAAAAAGATGTTCCATTAGTTTCAACAGAGGTGTCCAGAGGTGTATTAAGCTATGCAAGCAAACTTAAAAATTACGAGCCAGCTGCCTCAAAATAACAAGCTCAAAAATTGTTGGATTTAGTCAGTAAGCCCTTGCTTGCTAAAGCAACAGCAGTGTCAAACTAGATGACTTCTAAAGACGTTTAAAGTGTGCCAATACAGCAGCTGCCCTTTGATAAGTGCGGCTATATTTACATCGAACGTGTATTTAGATCTTATTCACAAAAGCCTGCTTATGCCACACACTGCGAGTTCCTTTAAACTTGTCTGAGCTTTCGTTTTGAAAGAGTAGTATACATCACAGAATCCTGGGGATTTCCTGTAGCTACCTAGGGATATTTATTTTAAAAATCTGTCCAACTGAGCTTCTTCCAAAAACCCACCCAGGTATGTAATGAAATTACACGTATTATATGTATATATATGTGTATGTATTAATACACACATACACCGATCAGGCATAATATTATGACCAAATGCCTAATATTGTGGTGGCCCACCTTTTGCTGCCAAAATAGCCCTGATCCATCAAGGCAAGGACTGCACTAGACCCCTGAAGGTGTGCTGTGGTATCTGGCACCAAGATGTTAGCAGCAGATCCTTTAAGTCCTGGAAGTTGTGAGGTGGGGCCTCCATGGATCGGACTTGTTTGTGCAGCATGTCCCACAGATACCTGATTGGATTGAGATGTGGAGAGTTTGGAGGCCAAGTCAACACCTCAAACTAGTTGTTGTGCTCTTCAAGCCATTCCTGAACAATTTTTGCTATGTGGTGCATTATCCTGCTGAAAGAGGTCAGAGCCATCAGGGAATATTGTTTCCATGAAAGTTTGTAACAGTGCTTAGGTAGGTGGTACGTGCCACAGTTAGATTCACATGGATGGCAGGAACCAAGGTTTCCCAGCAGAACATTGCCCAAAGCATCACACTGCCTCTGCCAGCTTGCCTTCTTCCCATAGTGCATCCTGGTGCCATGTGTTCCCCAGGTAACACACGTGCACATGGCCATTCACGTGATGTAAAAGAAAACATGATTCATCAGACCAGGCAACCTTCTTCCATTCCTCTGTGGTTCAGTTCTGATGCTCACACACCCATCGTTGTTGCTTTCAGCGGCGCACAGGGGTCAGCATGGACACCCTGACTGGTCTGCGGCCATGGAGTCCCATACGCAACAAACTGCGATGCACTGTGTATTCTGACACCTTTCTATCAGAACCAGCATTAACTTCTTCAGCAATCTGAACAACAGCAGCTCATCTGTTGAGCCTTGGCCTCCCATTACCCTGTCGCTGGTTCACCACTGTTCCTTCCTTGGACCACTTTTGATAGATACTGACCACTTCAGACCAGGAACACCCCACATGAGCTGCAGTTATGGAGATGCTCTGATATCTTGGCCATTGTCAAACTCGCTGAAATCCTTCCTCTTGCCCATTTATCTGCTTCTCACACATCAACTTTGAGAACAAAATGTTCACTTGCTGTCTAATATATCCAACCAACTAACAGGTGCCATGATGAAGAGATAATTAGTGTTATTCACTTCACCTGTCAGTGGTCATAATGTTATGCCTGGTTGGTGTATACATTCCCAAATCCTGGCAATTTTCCCTTAACATCTCTGAGATTTCCTTCTGTATTATATCGTACCTCAAGAAACCGTGGTAACTCACTGTATCTGTTATGATTGAGACTTGACAATGACTTTATAAAATCTTTAATGTGTGAGAGGAATAGATTTTTTTTTCTGTCAGCTTTGTGATGCAGTTGAGCTGTACAATGTTATATTGAGAAGTGTTTTTTAATATTTCGTCCATTCTCATGTAAAACAGCAGAGGGACAAACAAGATGACATCAAACAAACCCAACCTTGCCAAGGGTAACATGTAATACAGAGCTGTTATAGGAAACTACATTCAGTTTATCTAAATCTACTTCACAAACTGGGAAGTACAAATAGGGCTAAGTATTATTGATATTAAAATGGATTTGCCTACATTTAGCATACATACCTGCTGTTTGTATTCAAATGACAATGTTTTCATGGTCACTTTATTCATTGGAGAGGTCACATTCATATGTAGAATAAAGTCACTGCTACAAAGGTTCTGCTGTAGAAGTGAAAAAAAAAAATGAAATAATAATGTTGATATATTTAGACATTTAGTGAATGCATCAAATCTTCACAGTAAAATATTATGGAGCTTTGCTGAGCTCAAGACTCAGCTGCGTAACTAATAATTTAACTGCAGCTGATGAGCCGTGACTGTGACAGCTCACCTGTCTGAGGCGAAGAAAAGAGCACGGTGTCATTTACTATTAGATCCTGACTTGATGTCAGTTATGATTTATTATAAGTACTTAATGAAGTTACCGCTGTGTTGAGATGTGTGCTTAAAAGCGTGCACCACTCCCTCTTTAGAGACGTTCTGTCCTGATGCTACAGGTACTTATTAAACTCAGAGGAAAGACAAACGGAACTAAACTTTTACTGGTAACATGCAACCAGTCAGATTGTGCTGTGGGCAGGACATTGCTTGAGACCACAAAGTGTGTCCAGACAGGGAGAGCCTGCTATATCAGAGCTAAAGTATCACATTTTTAAAAATTTAATTTGTTCCTAAAATTACCAATATTGAGGAAAAATGCCAAATATCAGCCTCAATAATTGGTTAGGCCCCTATTGCATCCCTATTTCATATACACCCTGCTTGCTGTTATCAGAGCAGTACTATGTGGAAAAGCAGTGTGAGTGACAGAGACAGAGATTAAGTGTGCTTGCGTCCTGCCCCAGTTCTGCAGTGGGTGTTCTGAATGTGTTTGAAGATCCATATTTTCTGTTTTTTTTTACTGCATGCCCTCAGTGATACAAATGGGCTGCTGATGTGTGTGGGCGCTGCGGCGGAAACATTTCATCACTTGACGATCATCCCTCCTCCTGTTTCAAAACATTCCTCTTAGCTATCTTAGATTTTTAGTTTTTTTTTTAACATTCATTTGCTTGTCTAGTTGTTACTATTCTTCTACATACTGTATATCTTCTGCCGTCCATCCCTTTGTCTTTTCTCTCTATATTGTCCAAAGTGTTGTCTATATTGAAAGCTACAACGGTTTGCTAAAAGTGTGTCAAGTTCTCCTCTTAAACAGGGTGTAACTTTTCTAGTACATTCAGACAGTTATTACAACTATTTTGCAAAACTGCAACAAAGCACAAATGGCACAGAAGCATATTTCATACACAGGATTTAACGTCAAAGCTGGTTGAAACAGAAAATACAGTCCCAATGCTAACTCACAGCTAAGCTTGCTATCAACTGATGAGTTTTTCTAAATGTCTGTCATCAAATAGAAATATAGCAACCACATTTCTCCAATTTATAAAAAGACAATAAACAAAATACTTAGCGACAAATTTTCTTGAAAGCAACAACGCTGTTACACAAATTGCAACAAGAGAAGCAGCAGTTTATATAAATGATATGAATCTATGAATGATAGATCTTTAGGGCTAGCTCAGATGTTTAATAACTGTATGTGAGTGCATAATCAGCATAAATCATGCTTGTGGAAACTTTTGTAAAGTATTCCATAAAACATACAAAGTTAACCTCAGGTTGAGCTTTGAGTTCTACGTCTATAAGCCACATTTACAATGCTCCTTGGTCTTCGAATTAAAATTTAATCATCCGACCGGCATAAGAGGCTTTTAATATTCAATAGTTGCTTGGTAATTTTGAGGGAAGCATTGTTGTCACAACAAAATTAGGTGACTAACCTGGAAGAAGAGAATCAAACTGTATTTTTTTTGTGGTAATAGAACAATATAATACCATAAAGCTGTTGTTACTCCAGTAAGGAACGCCAGAGTTTGTGACGACTGGTGTACATTTGTCTCTCTCCTAGCAACATTGCTCAAAAACGGACTTGGATGAAATTTTCAGGGAAGGTCAGAAATGACGCAAGGACCAACTGATTAGATTTTGGCAATGATGTGGCTTATAGTCTGGCTCCACGGATTTGTTAAAGATTTCCGTATCATAGCGAGATAGCAGCACGGTGTCACTGTAACTATGACAAGTGAACACTACGTCAGCTGCCTGCTGACAATCACATGATTGCAGTCCTACTACGAATCAACCAGTGCGGACTTATTGGGATTTATCCATTGGAAATCATACAAGGAACAATTGATTAAATTGTGGGGTTGTTTCCGAGTCCCATCAGTTCCTGCCACCTGCTACATATGTAGCTCATGCAATTCAGTATCCATACATAATGTACAACACATGCCTGTGTTTAGCGCAAGGACATTTTGTTTGTGGGTGCATCTATATTAAATGGATACATTCTATAGTGCCGTGATTTCTGCCACAAATTTTTTCAAGATTTCAGCCATCAGAAATAATATGACTGAGCAGCCTTGGCAGAGTACTGCGCTCTGGGAGTGCTTTTCTTTTTAGATATGTCTTGGTGGTTGAGCACACAATGACATTATACGTAATCCATGTCTGTTAGTTGACTGAAGAAGCACCCAATTAGCCAATTATGTGCTGAGTCACTGATTGCTATGATTCCTGCTTTTTAGTGGAGTACTGGGGTCGGGGGAGTATGCACACAGTTTGAGACCAGTTAAAAGGGTGAAGAGAAGAAGTGGTGATCATCAGATAATAAAATGTTTCCGCCACAACACACACACATCAGCATCCCATTTGTTTCAGCATGTAGGACAAGTTTGTGAACAAAGAGTTATCACTGTGAAGGTCTCAGCCAAAGGCGTGACATCTTCCTAAACCTAACCACATAGTTTTGGAGCCTAAACCTAGTTTGATTTGCTAGATGTTGACTTCAGTTATAAGCCTGTCATTTTGCATGTCCTCTTCCTTCCCCTTCGCTACAGAAAACATTACCAGCAACCTCCGAGCAACAACCTACGCACTTGGACTTGGAGAGTGCAACTCTGCAGCTCTGCTTGGCTCTTTCAGTAGACTGTTATGATTTATAAAGTTTACAACATTTCTTGTCTAATGGGGACATTTGCCTACCAGTTTTGGATAAAGTTTCATTTTCCAAGCATGGCTGATTGTCTGGGTAGACTAAGACAGGTGGGATAGTAGCGTCTCCATTGGTAAACACCTAGCTGAAAACATGTCTGCAGCATAGATCCATACAACTGTTCCACCAAAACAGGTTCCACCCTGACACTATTTTGAAGGGGTATGTTGCTACCTCCTGACCTCTTACACCCTGCAAAGACAATTGTGATTAGTTAACAAGCCAGAGCATTTTTCTACCTGTACCAGGGTGATAATGAGGCACAGTCAGACCATTCTTCAGTGCTGACAGTGTTTTGGAGAAAGATCTGGTAATTAAAGACGAGGCTAAACCTAAGTGAACAATAGTTTTCAAACTACATAAATCAGAAATGAACTGTTTAAGATGCAGGTGAGGTCTGGGCTACTTAGATTCATTCATGTCTGTGGTTGAAGGGTTTTTGCACAAGGGTTTTTAATAATCCTCTCAGCTGACCCTCGCACTGGGTGCTCCTGAAGGACTTAAAGATAAGTTACCAGGCAGTAGATGTGGACTTTTCTACACTACCTAATTAAAATCTGATTCTTCTCAGATACAAAAACTCTTTCACCCTCTCATATACAGTTGCCATACCCTGCATATAAAAAATGGATGTGGGCCTGAAACGATAAGCCAGCTGGGAAGTGCCTTATACCTGCAATATTTCTGTAGTCTATGGTTGACTCCACAGGTTACAAATAGATTGAGAAAATACCCCTGCTTCTCACTTGATTTGTAACCTCAGTAAAGATTTTTTTTTTTTTTTAAGACTTCCACATCTGAAATATGAAAAAAAAATGTGTTTTAATTAAAGTTATGCACTTGGTCGATTAAAAACTTCTCCTGTCAGGCATGCTCTTTTAGTTTGATGGCCTTTAAACTTAATTTCTATTTCATAGAGTGTGTTTCTGACACTCTTTTAAGCCAATTTGAAGACTCTGCAGTGCCCTTAAGTATGAATGTGAGCGTGTGTCTATTTGGTTAGTTGTTGAGTGGACTACCTGTCTGTGTTTCCCTGCCTTCCACCTAGAGCGTGCTGGGATAAAAAGCTTTGCCCGTGGGAAGGGAGAAGAAGTGAATGAAATAATTATGATCTTTCCTATTTAAAAACATCACTGGAAGCAGCATATTCCAGAAACCATGCAGCATCCCTTGCTTCACATCAAGTATTCCTCTTGTCTTTGATTAGCAACCTGCAGCTACCAGCAGATGCCAATAGAATTCTTAAAAGCCCATCTGACGGATCTGCCATAAATTATCCATCAGCTCTAATTTTCGGAAACCTTGACCAAAACTGACCAGGAGCCGAGACGAGGAAAAGAGATTAAAAGTGGAATAACACAGCGGATGATTTGTGACCGGGATTTGTGTAGTTTCAGCTGTTTCTGTTGTCCGCAGTGCGTACGCTGTCCTGCCAAGTGGATGTTTGCCTGGAGCCAAAGAAATCCTGCTTCCACAGAGTCATAAACAGATAGCTAGTTTACCCAACAGTATTGTTTAGATGCAGTAATTGCTCTCTGCTTGGACAAAAGAACTGAACTTCTGTGGGTTTCAGTAACGTTTTAATGGTTAATCCTTTCAAAGAGAGTTAGAAAAACATGTTCAGTACATTCCTATTCTCTCAACTGGTCAGTCACAGCATTAAATGAGGGACTGTATTGGAAAGTTGCTGATAATGGGAGACTATCCAATGTCAAAAAGGTGTTGAGGCAAGGGTTATAGATGCTATCCGACCTGCAGTTTGGACAAAATCCACTTTAGGTTGTTATGTAAAGACTTAAACACTTCAGACTTTAAAAGTCACAGTGGGTACCTTGACATTTCCAGACCTTGTGTCTCTCAGAGGTTAGAATCCAAAAAAGGTCACCGTGGTGGGCATCTGATCTGATCTGGATACTCTGAGATGAATGAGCCTAAAGCAACAAATAGACCGTATCAGTATTCACCAGAATTGACCTTTTTTTTCCTGCAAGCAAAGCCTCACTCTTTCAGAATAGTTGAAGTAAACTGAGTCTAAAATACATCATTCATCCTTGAAGGGGCAATTTGAGGTGAGCAAGTTAACAAACATACAAGTCATTCACACACAAAACAATATCTGTGTAGCTGGCAACACTAAAAGGTCACAGTATGTAAAAAGTATGAAGCGTGTAAGTGCATTTATTAAACTATACAGATCACTTCATGTACTGACAGTATGCAGACACAGATAAATGAAATATACAAAATCAGATGGTATAAATCATCCGAAAGTACATTCATCTGTTTGCTCTACCTGCTTTATCCTGCAGAGGGTTGCAGGGGGCTGGAGCCTGGACAAGACGTAGCAGGCACAGGGAGACCAGGAAACATTTCAGCAGCTTCTACATAAAGTAACCCTCCTGTTGTCCTCATTTATGGGCTCTAAAAAAATATTGTTTCATTGTCTGAAAAACAATCAAAAATTCCACAAAAAATTCCACAAATTTTTGAAAATTTGCAAAATCTTCAGGAAGAAAATTCCAATAATTCCTTCAAAGTTTCCCTTAAAGTTTTATTTTTAAAAAAAATCCCCCAAATTTGGCAAGAAAATTCCTGTAAATATTTTCAAAAAATGAGTAAAAATCTTCCAAAAAAATCCTAAAAATATCTAAAGTGATTACGTATATATATCAGTAAAACTTCAAATATTTTCTCTATTTTTAACATTTCTTTTTTCCACGAAAAAATGTTCAAAGATTTCCCAAAAATGTTAAAAATGTGGACACTGTGAATATATATATATATATATATATATATATATATATATATATATATATATATATATATATATATATATATATATATATATATATATATATATATATATATATATATATAAAAATTAATTAATTAATTAATTAATTAATTAATTAATTTTTTTTTCCCTCCATATTTTCAAACTTTAAATTGGGTCAATTTTGACCCACAGGACAACCCGAGCGTTAAGAGTTTCTCTAATATAGATTGTGATGAAAAGCAGATCACTGTGTAAATGCACACAATCACAGACTAATTGTGTTATGGGGCGCAATTTGGGATTCAGTGTCTTTCATAATATCCCTTCAGCATGTAAAAGTACTGGAAGTGGAACTGCTAATCTACACACTGTAAAATATAAATAAATTTATTGATTTTTTTATGCTTTCTTAAAATACACATCACACCTGGTGAAATCACTGAGAAAAAGTATTGATTTAAAAGCTAACCCTAAAAAAATTAACAAAAACAGGCAAAAAATGTAATTTAATGCCCACTTCAAACGTTTTTGTCACATTTAAATCATCATCATCATTATTTTATAGATATTTGTTGTAATTAGAAATAAAAATATGTATGTTAAGGAGTGGAAAATGGTAAATAATTTTCTAAGTGTTTAACAATTGTGCAGACTTTCAGTATTTTCTGAAATCACAGATAATGCCTAGTAAAATCACAAAAACATACTATTTTACATGTTGACTGCAAACCCCCCAAAACAAAACAAAAGCAAAAATAATAGACCAAAGCTGTACATAATGTCATGTTTTTACAAATAGTAATTCAGCTTTCTACAGTGTGTGACCATTAACTCAGCAGTTTTATTGTATTTAAATCAGCTAAAAATACGATTATTTTCTAGATATTTTTTGTCATTTTCACAATTTTACATTTATTTACATATAATTTTAATTTTTAGCATGTTTTTTCATTGTCGTGCAGTGGATTAGTACATCCCGTTCTGATACCTGAGTCCAGCTGCCCCAGATAATAAAAAAGAATAATTATAATATCACATCTCAAAAGGCATCCAGGATACACTCTATAAAAAGGAAGTTTGAGTCGTTGCTATTTTAACCAGCAGCACTTCGTCATGTGTGTGTGCTTACTCAGCCTGTTTGGATGATTAAATTGTGAACAGAGAACTGGCGCCCAGCATCATCCTATTTGAATCCTGACATCTGATTGGTCATGAATATGCATCACTGCTGTGCTTTCTGCATTTATTTAACATCCATGTGTCTGATTTCCTTTCCTCCAAGGCCAGTCATCATCTCTTTACAACCGAGCCCATCATTTGTCAGCCTTCTGAAGAGCCATTGTTGTTTCCCACTGCTGAAGATGGAGATATTTCATTATTAAACAGACTCCGTGGCTTTGAAGTAGTTCTGATTGATTTGTCCACTTGCAACTGAAACAATCCTATGTGTGTTAAGAAGAGGTTCAAAGCAGACATCAATAGATGAATACATGACGCATCGTGCACGCGGACCAGATCAGCTTCGACGACTTAAATCACTCTTAACCTTGGAGTTTTTCCACATGTTTGTCTGAAAACCTCAACAACACTTTTATGTTTCGCGGACAATCAGACTCCAGCAGCATCTCATGCAATTCTCTCAGTGAAGATGTCTTAATGATGCAACCATGGGAAAAAATACGAATTATACAGACGAGTTACCAGTGACTCCTGAATCAAGGAGTCCAAAAACCCAACAAGATTGTATTAGTATGAAAGTGAAGTGGATTGTGAGTCTTACAGTACAGAAATCTCAATCTCTAGGCCACCAACATGCTTACTAACACTATATGTTGTTTTTTTCCCTTAATATATGCATATAAAAATTCTACAGAGCAATTAACAAGGTGTTGTTAAGCTGCTAGGCCCCTTCAAACCCACATTTCCTGCCCCTTTCTGTGCAAAGACTGTACAGTTTGTCTAAGTTTTACCTGACCCCAAACTGAAAAAGTTATTACTTCTTGCAATTAATTTCATGTCACTGTATAGAAATGAGAACTACTTGTATAACTAATTACATCACTTTCCAAATTGTATCCATCACAAAGCATTTCTGTGAATATTTCGGATTTACAAACCAAAAGTAACTAATCAAGTTATTGTAAGGGGTCACTAAAGAGCCGGATGATTTTGTTTTTTTTTTTTTAGATTTTTTGCCAAACCTATTGTGACAGTGGTCACTAACTGTGGACACTTTGGTGGATTGGAAACACTGGTTTCACCTCGAAATTAATGTAACATCATAATTAGTGTAAAAAGTCAAACTATTTGCTTTTATTGTAATGCTTTCCATTAAAATGAACTGCTTGCTGGCGCTGCTAAATCACAATGCTTAAAAGATGCTAAAGTGGGAATTTAATGACATGGAAATCACAAAACAGAAATATATGATTATCTTACATCTAGATTTTGACACAGAGACCCACAACGGCATGTCGGGATTAGACAACAGGATGAATTAAAATGTTTGGTTTTGTGCTTTAAAACCTTTAGGTGTGGTGGAGTATGACTTGCTGCATGTTTAAAAAAAGTTGTATGAAACACTTTGTGAGTCCTGCAGTTGGATACATTTTCACAAGTGATGTTACTTAAGTTGTTTGGTGCAAATGGCAAGAAACGTGGATTGTGGAGTCAGAACCAAGTGAGCTTAGGAATCTCCTCGTCTCTGCTTTGGTCTAGCAGATAGAAGCATCGGTGGTTAAGTTGTGGGGAATGTAGGCACCAGGTTTTGACAAGGACACATCATGAAAGCCAGTAGTCTAATATTTTATGTGTCACCCTTGTGCCGCCAAAACCACTCTGACCTTTTGAACCATTGACATGTGACCTCTGACTTTTGAAGGTGACCTGAACCAGGACACTGGCAGAGGATCCTTTGGGTCTCTGGGTAGGTCCTCCATTGATCAGGCTTGTTCTGACATATCCTGCAGATGCTTGATCAAACGGTTTTGAGGACTTTGTAGGCCGCCTTGGGCTTTTTGTTGTGCACGTTGAGCCCTTGAACATTTTATTCCATTTCTCATTGTCCTTCCATGCAGGGGCTGTTGGGGTGTCCTTGGTGTGCAACAATGCTTAGGTGGGTGGTATGTGTCAAAGTAGCATCCATGTGAATGCGGGGACCCAAGGTTTCCCAGCAGAACATTGTATTGTAACAAGAAGATCAATGTTATTCACTTCACCTGTCAGTTTTTTCCATGTTCAGGCTGATTAATGGATTACAGGATGCCTCTGTTTCTGCTAAATCGATCATTTGTGCAATGCCAGTTCAAAGCACTGAGGTAGAGCCGCTATTTGAATGACGCAATAATATCACATGATACTGCACTTTATCGGAATAAAATATCTCAAACCTGCCGACAAAAATCGGCTTTTTGGGCCACTTCTGATCTTCTCCCGCCTTGGAACTACATTACAGCTAGAGTGCTTAAGGCGCCTGGCTGGTTGCAGTGACCTTGTATGTTCATCAAGTCTTCTGGCAATGTTACACTAATGCTGCAATAAGCAGCTACATTCTCCTTCTGAACATATTACAGCACTAAAGCCCCGCTTTTGTAAGAAACTGACAGCGATTAATCAAATCAGTAACAGCAAACCTCTCATCAGTGATTAATTATATCAAACTCAGCTTGCCTCTCAAAATAATACCTTGTTAATTTAGCAGGCACAATGGGGGAACTGATACCTCCTTATTATTGCTTTTCACGGGCGAGCTCCCATTAATTTTTTTCTTTGTTTACAACAGTGGGTGGCTCAGTATGGAGGACTAAAAGTGCCAAAATTAAATAAATAAATACATCATTAAATAATTAATTAAATATGTCATTAATTAATTAAAATTGGAATTAAATATTTCATTAATTAATTAAAATTGGAATTAAATATGTCATTAATTAATTAAAATTGGAATTAAATACTTAAATGTGTTATTAAATAAATATATCATTAAATAATTAAATATGTCATTAATTAGTTAAAATTGGAATTAAATATGTCATTAATTAATTAAAATTGGAATTAAATACATAAATGTGTTATTAAATATGTCATTAATTTATTAAAATAACAATTAATTTAAGTAAAAAACATATTTCATTATTTCACGATTTAATTAATTATTTCATGGTCCTTGTGTTGCAGTGGATCATGAATTAAATTTTATCTGTCAACCTCGCCCGTCAAAGTCCTGTGGGCGGGACTAACGTGAATCTAGTCTAATCCACTGCTTTTGTCTGCCTTGAAACCGGAAGTAGAAGTCTTTCTAAACATGGAGGCAGTGTAGAGGGAGAGTCGCTGTGAACTTTCTAGAGAGTTGGTGAGAGATATTTTTAGGACCTTGCAGAGTATGTGGAAGCAGGACCTGCTGACCGCGAGCATGTAGCGTGTAAAGCAGAGGAATTTATTGAAGTTGTTGAAGTTATTTCCGCACTTTCCGACCAAGATGTTGACCGTAGAGTGACTGCAAATTTAGAGGAAGTACTCCGCCGGTTTTCTGGTACCAGGGTGCAACAGGAGCACACACAGGGACCAGGGCGTTTGGCATACCGAGGGAAGTTCTGGAACATCACGTTCTTTGTGGATTACCAGCCTGTCAAATTGCAGCGATGCTCGGGAGTGTCGAGCGCTTTTCCTTTAGGACCTACTCGGCGCGGCACGGCTCCGCTCGTCTTTGTTTAGCCGCGATTCCACAAGCATCTACTCGGCACGGTACGGCTCGTCTCATCTTTGTTAGCGAGCGTTTCCATACGGACTAATTTTCAGCACCTTCTCGGCTGAGGTTCCCAGCGAGCTGAGATGAGCCGATAATGTGGCGTTTACATAGTGCAGGCCACTGATTGGGCAGGGAGTGACGACACAGAACAACTTCAGCACGAAAACAAAATCCTGCATTAAAAAATGACTGTAAACAGCGACGGTGTGCATTGCTCTTCACGAAACTCTCTGTTCTTCATAATTTTAATGTGACAGCCAGACCTGTACCGTGGGTGAATGAAGAGGTCGAGACTTTGTCTTTGGTGGTGGACCAAAGAATACAGAGAGAGCTGGACGGAGAAAGTTTATCAGGAGGGTCTCTGAGCGGATGGCCCGCTCACATATACAGTAGACTGTATATAAAGAGGACAGAAGCAGTGTAGGGAGAAGCTGAAAAAGCTCAAAAGTGACTATCGGTCCACCCAGGACCACAACGGCCCGGCGTGGGTCAACCAGGAGGTGTTGGAAGAGGTTTAATGGACGCTATTTACTGGCACCGCACCGGCGAGCAACAGGAGGGAGACTCAGCCGCTGCATTGTTGGAGACGTTCGAGACGGTGAGTGTTTTGTGACTTCAAGAAACTTATACATCATTTATTCCATTGGTGGCAAGCTTCTTTTAAGCAAACAAGTATTTTTAGAAAGTAACGTCGTTGTCTCCTGGACTGATAGCACAGACAATAAGATAGCTAGTTAGCCATCGGCGCTAACTCCGTGCTCTGCTTGTATTTCGTGCTGCTGTTTCTAACGTTTAGCTCTCAGAAGCTAATACTTCAGTCAGCATGCCGTGTTTTTCTTGTACTTAGAGTGAGTGTTTATTTCTGTTCAAGAATCCCTTTCCACATGCGAAGCCTACTCCACCTCCGTCGCGGAGCCCCCTGCCCTGTCTCCTCTCCACCACCAGCAGCAGCTCCTCGCACACCGACACCTGTCAACAGCACGTCTTATCACCGGTAAGACACGGTAAACAGAGAGCATGGTTGATTTTCGCATTATTATTATTACTACAGGTGTAAATGCCTGCAAGCATGATCAGAACAGTGAGACCACGACCAGAATTGAGGCAGGTGTAAATGCAAACTGTGCAAGCATGCCCAGCTCCAGACACGCCCTCTGATGAAAGGCTACATGTAGATGCAGGAGTGCAGATGACACATAAACAGAACCACATGGCAAGCTGCATTTATTTTCCATTGAGCTTAACCAAGTAAGTCCACTCTAATTAATCTTACTTCTACTGGTGCAGTGTAGTATTGCAAACCATTCTTCTTATAGTCACTAGGTAGCTGTGAAACTGAATGAAATATACATAAAAATGAGAAAACACAGCTCTTCTTAGCAACTCCAAAATGTGCACAGGATGAAATGAAGTTCCACACCACGTCGTTTTTGTTTGTGGTGGAGGAGTTACTCGCTTGTGCTTTTGGTTAAAGCGAAGAGTGCCCAGAAGTTTATTAAAGTATCAAAGACATGATCATGATTGAAAATGGATGAGGCGGGTGGCCTAAACACATCACATCATAGCTGTGGAGTCCTTCCAGCTCCTGGGGAACTACAATCTCTCAGGTACCTCCTGAAAAAGGCTCAGCAGAGGATGTATTTCCTACAACAGCTGAGGAGACATGGCCTGCCACATGAGCTGTTGATCCAGTTCTACACTGCAGTCATCCGATAATCTGTCCTGTGCACCTCTGGATTCAACCACACAGCAGGAAAGAAACAGACTACAGCCCATAGTAACGGACTGCAGAAAACATCACAGAGACCCCACTCACCCTGGACAATTTGGACTACAGAGCCCTGTACACAAAAATCACCACTACTGTGTTCTATAGCAATTACCATTTTGCTAATGTGTTAATACATTCCAGTCTAGCTGTACATTTCTGTTTATATTGTGTTCTATTTTACTATTTCTTTTTCCTCCCTGTTCCTTTCTATTGTTTATTTTTTATTATTCTCTTCCATATTCCTAGGATGACACCAACAGCCGAAACCAAATTCCGTGTATATTGTGTACTTACTTGGCCATTAAAGCTGACTCTGATCACTTTTCTGTCTTTGGTCTAGGCAAGAGGAAAGAGGGCCACAGAAAACTGGACCTTCCTAGCGTACTTGTGGAGATGCAGGCTGAGGAGGAGTGGAGTCATGCCCAGCATGATGAGAACATCTGGTTGCTCCTCAGCGAGGCAAGAGAGAATGAAGCGGCCTTGCAGCGGGAGGAGATGGCCCAGAATACTGCCTTCAACCAGTCATTCCTGGGTGTGCTGGGGTAGCTGGGTAGGCAGTGGGCAGCCGGCGAGTGTGAGCGAGTCCACCTCCCATAGACTTGAGATTTACAAGTGCTGGTCATATAATTAGAATATCATGAAAAAGCTCGTCTTTTGGACAACTGTCAGGTCAGCAGTCTTCCCCATGATTGTGTAGCCTACAGAACTAGGCTGAGAGACCATATAAAGGCCTTTGCAGGTGTTTTGAGTTTATTAGCTGATTAGAGGTGTCTTCAATATTGAACCTTTCTACAATATTCTAATTTTCAGAGATACCAAATTTGAGATTTTTGTTAGTATTCAGGTATAATCATCAAAGTTAAGAGAAATAAACATTTGAAATATATCAGTCTGTGTAATGAATGAGTATAATATACAAGTTTCACTTTTTGAATGGAATTACTGAAATAATAAACAACTTTTTTCATGATATTCTAATTATATGACCAGCACCTGTAGTTGTATATAGTTTTACTTTTAGTCCTCCACTGTAGGAGAGGCCCACCACAGTTTGTACTTTGCACATTGTAAATAGTTTTGATTTTGCTGCTGACTAATAAACTATTTTGTGACTTATGTGACTGCATCATAACTTCTCATTTTGTCTGTTAAGACACTGGTAGAAAAAGAGTCAACAGTCTGAACCAAACAATTCTATATTCCCTAATAATGTATTTGTGTTTAATGGGATTTAACATGTTTTAACACAAATTCCTTTATGGTTCATAATTCTGGTGACTGAATTACACCAAAGCAATACTGATTTATCAAACTGGAATTTTCTTAAAACAGCTGTTTTAATGTTTTGGCGTTTAATTTTTTATTTAATCTTGCTAACCTTCACAAACAAACAATAGTATAGACACATCTACAAAAGTTTATTGTCAGAATTGCATTAAAGAAAACAATAGCGGTCCGGGGACCGAAAAACAGAAGTATAACAAGAAGAATGTCTAACTTCTGCATGACACGTAGTGCATCAGTGCATCCTGTACATCTCTGCCCTCCTCCTCTACACCTTGTGCCACTGCAGGCTCATGTGCTGCTGCTTCAGGTAAATCCCATGAAGTCTCATCAGAGAGCATCTGAAACACATACACAGCATACATATTTTAATACCTAATAGCGACAAACTGCAGCCATTACAGGGTCGTTCACAGGACTGATACACGATAGCTAGCGAACTAGCATTAGCTTACCCTCATATGTCGTCTAGTTCATATCCTCTTGTCTTCGGCTTGATACTGCTGCATCGCCTCCCAAACTCTCCTGTGTGTCTCCTCAGTGTTTCGACTCGTCGCTCTCAGCTTTCTCCGACTCTTCTATTACTCTGAATCTGACAGAAAGCCACAGACCGAGCAGCAGGCGTACTATCGCCTCCATGTACATTGTTGCATTGCGTTTGTGTCGCACAGAAATGACGGTAAGGGACTTTCGGACCGCCGTGCTATGACGACTCCACCCACGATGAGGTGGTTCTCAATGTAATGGAAAAACAACTAAACCGAGACGAGCCGTGGCGCGCCGAGTAGATGCTAAAGGAAACGCTAAAGGAAAATTTGTCTTGCACCGCATGTATCAACATTTGGGAAAGAGGACCGAGTCTTTAGCGGTTGCTAATAAAGTTTTGTTTTATTGAGTATCCAAACCAACGTAGAGGTGAATAGCGCCACCCAGTGTATCGGAATGTGTTCACAAGCTCTGCGTCAATCCATTATCTGGAATCGATTTGCCTTGACTTGATGTGCAGGGTAACCAATCAGGTGTTAGGATCCGCCCACCGACTTTGACGGGCGAGGTTGACAGATAAAATTAATTCATGATCCACTGCAACACAAGGACCATGAAATAATTAATTAAATCGTGAAATAATGAAATATGTTTTTTACTTAAAATAATTGTTATTTTAATAAATTAATGACATATTTAATAACACATTTATGTATTTAATTCCAATTTTAATTAATTAATGACATATTTAATTCCAATTTTAACTAATTAATGACATATTTAATTATTTAATGATATATTTATTTAATAACACATTTAAGTATTTAATTCCAATTTTAATTAATTAATGACATATTTAATTCCAATTTTAATTAATTAATGAAATATTTAATTCCAATTTTAATTAATTAATGACATATTTAATTAATTATTTAATGATGTATTTATTTATTTAATTTTGGCACTTTTAGTCCTCCATAGCTCAGGGGCACGCTGCCCTTTGCGCTAATAAATCCCATCATCTCTGTATGTAAAGGTGAGGGACGTTAAGGCTGCGAGCAGCTGACTAAATGATGAAATCAAAGGGTTTGTGCCATCCTGACGACACTGCGAGAAAGAAGAGCAACTCCTCAGATGTAGCTGCTTGGGGGCTTTAAATATTTTATTAAAGGAGGGAAATGTGCCTCAGAATGAAACATCTTCACCAACAAACACATGTCGGTGGGTGTGTATGTGTCACATTTTTGCATGACACACATGAATGCGGCTGCTGGTGGAAACAATAAAGGATTATGTCACCCTGTTGGCATCTTTTCCTGCATGCTTATTTAGACGTGAGTACTTGTTGACAGAGAGGGACGTGCTTCTGTTTCTTTTTCTTCTTTACAGGACTGACACGAGCGCTGATTGGTTTTACGCATTCCCCGCTGAACGCACGGACAGTACGCGTGTGTGTGTGCGCGCGTCTTCCACCCTCCTGCCTTCTCTGCATCTGACAGTGTCCCTCCCTCTTTCTCTCTCTCTCCTCCTCGCTCTCTCATTAGGCTTTACACCGGCAAAACACCGACGCACTCTCTTTCCCTTAACCCGGAGAATAAACACGGAGCGGCGGCTGGAGCAGTATTGACCTCCCCCCCCCCCCTCCTCCCGGTGCGCACCATCCATGGTCCTCCACTGGATGTCTGTCTGTCTGACAGGACGGTATGTTGAAATATTCATTATTTCCTCTGCTAGGTTGCTCATACAGCACAGTCGTGTGCGTTTTTATTTCACTATCGGGCTTGATTTCCTTGTATTTGTCCCCCTTTTTACGTGTAATTCGCCAACGATTACGCCGCTTTGTTCCAGTCTCGCAGTGCTGCAGTGGGGGGAAAAAGGCATTTATTCAAGCTGCAGCTGCTCCATAGAGCAGATCATTTCAGAACGAGCATGGACTTTACCCGCTTGCTTTGCTGTTCTCTGCCTTGGGATGAATAACATTGTGGGAACGAAGCAGAAGCTGGGGCAAGTTCTAGCGTCGTTTTGTGCCCACTGGCCCAGTCAGTGTTGATATGACAGCTGCAAAACCCCCTCCTTCACCCTTTCACCCTCCACCACTTTCTACTGATGTTCTCATCCACAGCTCAGCTTTGATTTTCTCCGTGGATCCTTTAAAGTTGTTGCTTTGAAAGCTTCAAGAAATCAGCTGTTCAGTTTGGCCCATCAGGACAAACTGGATCTGCTGTTGGTTCAGCCTGTGTATGCTCCAACACACCCAGCACCAATTATGCAACAGCCACTTTGACACATACACACTGATGTTTCCATTGTCACACCCTGTCATCACCACCCCTGGTTTGAATGTACAAAGTGGTTCTGTTCCGCTTCTAAAAAAAAAAAAAAAAAAAAGTAAAGTGCATTTGTAGTTCATGGGTTTGTTCTGCTTTAGCTCACAATGAATGAATGAATGAATCTGTCAGTGATGTGATGTGACTTCAGCTGAGTACTGTGGAGCCTGTAGGCTACAGCTGTGAAGCAACACTGTGCCTGCCTGCATGCTGAGGCAGGTCCATGTGAGGAAATAGCTTCACCTTTGCCCCTATGGCTTTCACCTGTTTTGTGGAATCACATGCAGCATTGAAGAAACAAGCCTTCCGGATGCTTTAGGAGGTCTGTTTTGTTTTACTGTATTTCTACATTCAGTGCATCTATGTCTCTGTCGTTTCATTATTAATTTTGGACTCTATTGCAATGCTAGTGAGGCAAAATGACATTTCCAGATGTTAAGGTTGAAACCTCTCCGGGCTGTTAAAAGTGCTTATGTCTTGCCCTTGCAATTTTTGCAAGTCAGACCGATTGGGTGGCTCCGTTTCCTCTGCAGTGTTCTGGTCTGCTCCCTGCTGCTGTACAGGTGGGCTCAAAATACTTCGTCAAACTCTTCCTCCGGGCCACACAGGCGCTGTCAGCCTCAGCTGGCAGACCTGCTGTCACACCGCATCCATGTCGTTAACATCAGACACACTCCTGCGCCTGCTGTGTCAGCCTTGCCTAGTCAGCCTGCCAGGCAGCCTCCCTTTGAGGCATCACCTGATGCTTCTTCTTCTTCTCACCCCCCCTCGTCTAACTGCTGGCGAGCCATTACCTCATCTCAGCACCCGTTTCCACACCGTTTGTTTGTCAGCACGTTCACATGAATTTGTGATGATATGAAGTTTAGAAACAGTGAATCAAGCTCAAAGATTCTCTATGGCTTCTTCTCCTTCTTCTTCTTTTTTTTTTTTTTTTACTGTAGCATGCGTGTACAAAAAGTCTTGCTACCAGTGTGTAGATGTCAGTGTTTGTGTGAGTTCAGATGCCCAAGGGTGCTGCTGGGATTTCACAGCCCAGCATGCTGCCTAACACCATTTGCAATTCAAATGAGCATGTATGAGGCATCTGAAGCAGCCCTCTTCTCCTCTGTGTCTCTTTGGAGGCAATCATTCCACGCACTTGCAAGTTAACTCAACCATTTCTTACTTCAGCGTTAACCTGCATCTCTGCTGGAAAACGGGGGCAGTTTGTGGTTTCTCAGGAATATTTTCATGTGGCCACCTTGCTTGAGCCATAGTTTATTTTATATGACCTGTAGTGTTTGGTGCAGACAAGGAATGCTGCATAATTGTGTTTGGGTCACCCTGATGTTACCAACAGTGATGACAAGGCGTGCCACAGATTATGTTTGTGTGTGTGTGTGTTTTCTGCACTTGGCTGTCATTGCTGTTGGCCCACCTGAATGTTCTGTGACCCGTCCTGTTTTTGTAGCTTGGTGAGTGTGGTCACGTCTCTTCCTGCCTCCTGAACTCCAGTGACCAATCAGACACACACTAACACACACATGCGTTTATACTTTTGTGTTTGTGAGGACTCTACTACCTTCAACCCTCAAATCCATTTGTAACCCTCTGTGTTATAATCACTCCAATTGTGAATCTATATTGAACACCAATGTGATATTATTTATATTTATGGGTGGCATTTTCTATTTGTTGTGTTTGCGTTCTCTAGCTGTTCCTCTGTGGAGTTGTTTTCACTGATAATGTGGCTGCATTCCAATTGCATGCCTACACACAGAGGGAAACAGTGCATGTATGTACAAGACGTGATGTGGAAGGCAAAAGCTGGTGTATCCATATATTGCGGATTTAATCAAAACGTATAGATAACATGATTTTCTTCTCATAAACCAAAATTAAAATGTAAAAGGGCATCTCCTGTGATATAATGTTACAAAACCATAAAGCATGGGAAAAAATGTTCAAACATGGCTCAGACTTATAGCTGGGTTGCCTGCAAGTCAAACTTTAAAAACCTTGGCTCCTACTTTTCCCATAATGCAACCCAACAGCATTTTTTTTTTTTTACACCTACCATGCCTCCTGAACCAGCCTCATTTTACAGACTCCATGCCAACAGTGTGTCACACAGGTTTTCTGCTAAATATCTGAACTTGGCGTGTTCTGATAACATCATCAGGGTTATTATCTCAGAAATAAGAAACCTCCTCCACAGATCCAGGAGACTTAATATAGATGTTTTCACAGCTGAGTAGCACTATCTCCACTACACCAACCTTTATGTGTTAAGTCAGTGGAATACTCCTTTATGAAATACCGTTTTAACCCTAAAAAGTCTTTATTCTTGGTCTCACTCCAGGACTGACTACACATACTGCAAGTGGATGATGTCTGCATGTGCAATCGCATTCCACACATGCACATTAGAAAACATGATGATGACTTGATAGCTAGAGAAAGCAGCTACTGTATTTCCACTGGCTGAACATCAGGAAAAAAAAAAACAACAAAAAACAAGAGAGACAATATTACGTGCGACTGCTTAAACAGAACAAGTACAATACAAACATGCAGTGCATGAAAAGCTGACTTTTCCAGAGCGTGCACAGGTGATACGAACAAACAAGAGCTAATTTACATCATGCAGACATGTGAAAACAATGACTCAGCCTCGAAAAGTCAAAGCTGGAATGTCCTCATTATCCTCGAATGTCTTCGTATTAGTCTGAAAGCGTTCAATAAATACATGTTGAGAGGTTTTATCAGGGACAACATGTTGAAGAAGAACAGACTCTTTAGATGGATAAAATGTGTTAAAGGTATACTGTATATAAAGATGGACGATGCTTCACCACTTTCTTTCAGTGTGCAAAAATGAAGCCAATATATTGCAGAAATGTACGCTGCCTTGTTGCTGCTGACATCATTTGCAGCCAGTCTGAGCAGTTGTGTCCAGGAGTGGAGATGCGATTCTGACTGCCAAGCAGAAATTTAAGCACACCCTTTTGTACTTGGTGTAGCCCAGATGTCACAATCTTTTTTTGTCTTGGATGCTCACTGTACGCTGCTGGTTTGAATTATTTATCCAGAAAAACTCCGTCATGTAGTAGTTGCTTCTCCCCTCCATAGATTGGTTGTGCTCTTTGCTGACTAACAATAGCATCAACTCAGCTTTCTAGCATACTAATAAGGTAGCATAATTTCCTCCAGATCCCTCAGAATATCTGTTAGTACCGTTACCTGCAGAGCAACTCTTTTTGTGGATCTTCTTTTGCACAATTCCTGAACATTACATACGTACATAATTTTCATCATCTACTCAGACACTGACTCAACATGCATCAACGTGCTAACAGGTCCTTAGAATGACAGAAGCCTTGTTAAAAAATACATGATTTGTGGTGCAGTTTTTTCAGTTTGGCTCATGTGTCCGCTAACATGAAGGAGGCGGAGTGAGGCTAGCAGGAGCCGATCCAGGTGATTTGACTTCTATCATGCCGTTCATTCTCAAATACAGTCTAAAGTTGAAGTAAATATTTACTACATTTATCTGCAAATCAAACATTGTTTACACGCCATGTCAGTGATACCTGATAAGAGATGAGTAGCTCTGTGTTATTGATTGTCAGCTGATACAGCAGCTGGATCTGTAGTACCACTGTACAGCAGCTCTGTGTTTGTTTACACAATATGCACAGAGACTTAATCTTTTTCTGATTTACATGCTCTTTTGTCAGCTTTATATGGAACAAGCAAAAGAGGATAACAGGACATTACCGCCGCTGAGTCCGGCAGCACAATCGCAGCGGTTGTGTGCTTTTGTTTTATGCGAATTGAATTAAGCCTCATCAGAATGCTGCATCCACTGCAGTCCTGTTGAAATCTTGTTAGGGGGCAGACTCTAACATCGCATTGTTGAAAAGTGTCTCTGGGGGTTGCCAGCAGCAGTGTCCGCACTTATTCTGTCCTCCCTATTGTGTCTTTTGAGGGTCTTTCTTTTCTCCCACCTGCCAGTTGTGTTGCTGTTTGTCTGATCAGAGCTTTATTTTTAGTTTTCGGTCACACGGCTCGCTTTGGGTGAGTTATTGCCTTTTTCAGATTGCATCATTCCATCTGCACTCAGATGTGAGAATAGAGAAAGAGGAGCTATTTCATGCTATGAGACAGTTTTATTTCACCATTCTGTTTCCCACCTTGGGTCATATGGCTCTTCACAGCGGCCGAGAAGCATCACTTTGTCCTTCTGAAGGAGAAGCAGGAAGCTTTACCCTGAGCAGCAGCGGCTCGGCTCGCTTGATTACAGTGAGTCAGCAGGTTCTCTGTTTTTTTTTTTCCTTTTTCCTTTGCATACCTACACTTGTCTCCCTTGTTCCCTCTTCATCGCCGCTGTCTTTGAACAAATCCCCATCCGCTCAAGGATGAGACTCATCATGTTGTTGTGTGACTTTGATGTGGTGCACCAGTACTGGTAATGCTGCTCTTTTTATTCGCCTCTCCACAATAAAACACAATTCATATTTCTGGCAAAGTTGTTTCTTGTGGGGAAAGGGAGCAGCTGCCATTTCTTTATAGGCAGTTTATTCTTTCCCTTTATGAGGTCTTACTGTAGAAATACTTTTTCTCCAGCTATTTTGGCCTCTTCCAACAAACCAAGCCAGCAGCCATTGTTTTCTTTTGGCCACTTCACACTTGGCAGTCAATGATTAGAGTATTTGCATTCAACAGCTGTGGTGGAAGGCTTAATTCTATTGTTCGTCTGTGTTCATTTCTGCGCCGTGTGATTGCCTGAGTGAATCGAGGAAGTTCTAAGGTCGATCTCGGTGCAAAATATTTAAAAAAAACACATAAAAACAAGACATGAAAAACAGGATTAGGTGAGGTTAGAGTTGCAAAAAATCAAAACAATGCCCTGCTTACTGCTGCTGAGGAAAACACAGGTGACTTGACTATTATTACAGCATTGATTAAGTTGCATGTTGCAGGAAAAATCGAGCTGAATTTGGCCCATCTTAGCTGCTCGGTGATTAAAATTTGCTTCTGCGTAGTTAACGAGATGTGCGGCTCAGCTAAGGACCGTAGGTACACTCTGACCTCTACATTATATTTCACTGGTAATTAGACTGAGAGATGATTGCGTACCAAATGCCCAGCGAAGCTGGTGGGTGTAGTCGACATGCAGGCTGGCTGGAGAGCATTCAGTGTTTTCTCATTGATGAGAAACGTGTTTGTGAAGAGTTGTGCTGCCTGTTTGTTGCAGTGGTCTGTAGTAGATCCACAGACTTCTCCCAGTGACTCTGGGCCCCGTCGTCTAAACTGGTCGGACAGGTTGGAAGGCAGAGCCACAGTCATTACTCCACAGTTTGTACACTCACAGTCAGAGAATGTGCATTTACACCACGTCTTGTGTGTTTTTCTCTGTTTACTGCACCAACTTGCTGTATTTTCAGCCTTGTGAAGGATCAACTGTACGGTACACACACACACACACACACACACACACACACACACACACACACGCAGGCAATCTGGACTTAGCTGCAAAACATACAAGTTGTGTACACACTCATTCTTCCATTAAATCTCCTTCAAGACTTAATGTTATTAGGGCATCTGTGAGGAATATCTTCAGATCCTCTTTATGTGGTGCCTTCTGTCAGAAGTCAAGCAGTCATGTTGACCCTTTCATACTTGGCTGTAGTGTGTCATGCTGTGGTTCACCATAAGACCCATCTAACAGCTATTTGGACTGAGCCACATGATCCTATTTCCAAATGGTGTTATGGGGAGATTTTTTGCGACAACTTCTTTTTGAACTTTCAGTCAAAACATTCAACTTTAAACCAACATGGACAGAAAAATTCCTGAGAATAATCTAAATGTAACAACTAAGAATGCTGTGTGATATAATGCAACAGCTCCTAAACAACTAAACAGACCTTCTGATGATTGTTTTCTGGCATTATTTGGCACTTTATTTGACATAAATAAATGGACATCTCTAGTTATTTACATATTACTAATTTCACAGTTCTTATTTGATTTATATTTTTCTGCCTACTTGCACACCATCTACAGTTTTTAGCTTTAGTATATACACTACCAGTCAAATGCTTGGACACACTTTCTCATTCAAATGAATAAGAAAGTATGTCCAAATGTTTGACTGGTAGTGTACATTCTGCACATAATTATGCCTTTATCTTTTTTTATATCTCTATATCCCCTGTCCCTCTGCTCTTATATCTTAAATCTGTATATTCTATGTGTTTAATATGCTGCTGGTTTCTTGAATTTCACTCAGGACCAGTAAAGTTCCTACCTATATACCTTATTTAGTGACTTTACTACAATATACTGTACATTTATATTTCATATACAGTGTTTTAACTAACCGAATGTAAAAGTCACATCTTCCAGGCAGCCCCGAGCCTTACAGTTATGTATGCACAGAATAAAATCAGCTTGTCTTGACTAAAAACCTTTGTCCAGATAGATGATCCATCACAGTGAATATTGCAAATATGTGCAATTTTGTCATGGTTACTAAAAGTATGACTGCATCATTTCCTGCAGTGGGAATAAATCATCACATTATTGCAATACTGGCCGCATTGTGAAGATGTATTAATGTATGAGGCTGACAGGTAGTAGTGATAAAAGACAAGTGTGCTATTGCAGTTAGTTGGCTATTAGAAAAGTCATTTTTCAGATTTGATGCTGCATTTATGCATAATGGGGAAGCCTTCAAATTAGAGTCTGTAAAGATGCATTTTTAATGGAACAATCTGTCAACACAAAACAGAGCATGTCAAAAATTCAGTAGATATCTCATTCAAGAGGACTTCATCAGGCTTTTCATGCAGCTACTGAGAATTAGTATGCAGTCATGTGAAACTGTTTTCAACATATCTGAATAAGCAAGCTTTAGATCCTCTTAGTAAAGGTTAAATATGCAAACAAATGATATCTAAAATGAACACATTTTCATATTTTAAAGAAACAGATCAGCCACAAGAAAAAATGTATTGCACCTTCATATTGACACCCTCTTAAATTAATGACCTAAGTCATTTTTGCTGTTTTTTTCAGAAAACACAAATATCATATTATATAATATTATATTACAGAGGTAGAATCACATGATCTGTTCAACTGAGGATGTAGGTGAGTTTATCAGAGGTGGCCAGCATCATGAGGAGATGATTTAGGCAAAAAAAAAAAAATCATTTTTGTCAAAAAATGACATGCTATTATTTTAGGAATGAGACGATATTGAAGGTGAAAATTAGAATCTGCAGTTCCAGATTAGGTGCCAATGATTAGAATGTCCTTCAGCTGTAACAAGGTTGGAGTTTATTTAAACCTCTGCTGTTCTCTTTGCTACTGAAATCTGTGGTGCCATCATGCCAAGATCTAAAGAGCTCTCTAAGTCCTCAGAAAAAGAAAAAAATGTTGCGGATGTCTGCGAGTCTGGCAAGGGTTTTAAAAGATCTCCAAATGATCTCAAATAAATCATTTTTATTGTGAGGACAGTCATCTACGAGTGGCACAGATTTCAAGCCAGTTTGTCCAAGACTGGCCACTCAATTAAATTCAGCCCAAGAGCAGAGTGAGTGTTTGATGCAAAAAGACCCTCAGCATTTGCAGCTGTTGGTGTCAAAATGTTGAATCTACAATCAGAAAGAGATGCACAAATGTGACCTGCATGGGAGGCGTGCTAATAAAAAATCCTTTCCTGCCCATCGGGTATATTAGAGCGAAACTACAGTTTGCAAATGAACCCAGAAGCAAACACGAGGCCTCTTGTGCCCCGGACAGATGAATCAGAGATGGAGTTGTTTGTCGAGGTGGGCGACCAGACGATCTCATATCATGATGATCTTAATTTGATCTGTTTTTCAGAGGAATTATACAGATTGCATAGTTAAATAAACAAACAGCAGCTCATCAAACCTTCCTACTTTGCCTAAACTCAGCAAAATCCTGACTGGTTGCGACACGATTACCACTCACTGCTTGTTTTGGAGACGTAACTTATTTTGTAAACAGAAGGCAGCATTTCCAATGAAGAATAGTGGCACATGGACCAACACCCTGAATTCTTCTTATCAGATACTGTGAATGTAAATAGTTACTGTTTACATTTGAGTAGATTAATAACGTAACCTCTGTGTCCTTTGATTCACTCTATTTGGCAGTTGACTGTGCAAAAATCTGACATTATGTGCTCTTTTTAAACTGTTTCTCTGGTTAGTAATGGTCTGTTTTAAGGTTTTTTTCACTTCATCTGTTGCTAAAGTTGATAACTAATTTAACTCGCTGTACAATGTAATACATTTTATG
This sequence comes from Amphiprion ocellaris, assembly GCF_022539595.1. Lineage (NCBI taxonomy): Eukaryota > Metazoa > Chordata > Actinopteri > Pomacentridae > Amphiprion > Amphiprion ocellaris. The sequence continues at coordinate 14,754,971 of NC_072770.1, forward strand.
CCGTTTTCCTTGCTAGTCTATTATTATAGCAGTGTGTGGGGTTGGTTGAGGCTGCATATTTGAAGGTAGTAATTTAGTAATTGAGTAATTTACTGCTCTGGCAGCAGGCTGTCAGAGATTTTATGTATATCCATAAATGTTGTAACGTAAGCTCAGGCAGTTCTCATGCTCTCATAAGCACGTCCGGTTTTAATTTTCAGGATAAAAACGGAGCAAAAACAGGTCGCAGAGATTATGAGACTAGCATTAAGTCAAATAAACAGGCTCTGTATCCAGATAGCCAAATGGCTTCATCTAAATCTAAGGGGAAAATTGTAATTCAGGCTATAGATTGTGATTCTGCACCAAAAGATCATCATATAATCTTGATCAGATCGTACACCTCAGTATTGTTTGTCCCCAGTAACAGTTTGGGGATCTGAAATGGGCAGCACTTGCAAGGAAACTCTCATAACATCAGCTGCTGAAGGGATTTTGCCATAAATGTTGTAACTTAACCTAACACAGTTCTCATGTTCCTTTTATAAGCATCTACACGGTGCAGATAACCACCTCCAGTTATAATTTTCAGGATAAAATCAGAGCAAAAACAGGTGACAGGGATTATGAGACTTGCTTTAAGTCAAATTAACAGGCTCTGTATCCAGACAGCCAAACGGGTTCAACTAAATCTGAGAGGAGAATTGAAATTAAGGACCTGGATTGTGATTCTATCCCAGAAGATCATCATATAATCTTTTGGGCAGATTGTCCAACCCCTCGTTGTTTGGACCCAGTAAAAGTTTGGGGATCTAAAACAGGCAATACTTGCAAAAACCCCTCAAACATCAGCAACAGAAGGAGTTTTGCAGGAACAGTGGTCAAAAATATTCAGCAAACCAATGTCAAACACCGGTGGACAGTCATGCAAAAGGCTACAAGAGTTTATTTCTGATAAACACAAACTTTCAAAGTCAACCATGTACTTATTCTATCCACAGAGGAATCTTAGATTTTATACTTTTGCTGAATAAATAATTCAAAAGGCAATTTTTCCTTCCAGTGTTGTTAAAGTACACCACTTTTTTCTGAGGAACAAATGTTTGATTTTCCAAATATGACAAAAAAGCTTACAGTTTCTATGAGATATTCCTATTTTTTACTCAACTATATGCAGCCGTATTTGCAGTCATTGTGCGAAAGGCCAGATGAAGGTCATTTGAGTGAAATGTAGCTGCTGAATAAATCCATTGTAAGTGTTGATGGGGTTCACTTTGAACCATTGTTTGTTCTCCTACGCACCAGCCTGTATAGGTGTGGAAAATACAGCTTTTCTACCCATTATGTGCAAATCTGTTCACAGCATCCTTTGTATAACCACCATCTTTACTTGTTTTCTGTTTTATATTCTCAACACGCTGCTTAGTTGTTGCTTAATTCAGTCCTGATGTTGGGACTTACCACCTTTTGCAGCGAACTTTACACTGGATTGTTATGCAACCAAAGCAGAAATAGGATTTTAGTATAAAGCTGAAGCCTTCAAAATGGAAAAAAAACCCTCACTTTTGTTGTACTTAAAACTGTAGAAATACACATTTAGTTATAAATAGGCACAAAAATGACACAGGCATCCGTGTGATTTTTAGTATTTAAGAACATAGAGCCATTTTTAGCTCACAGTGAGTTAACTGTAAATACTCTACTACTATGTATATCCATCATAGCTGAATCAGCTGCATGCTCTGCTGTTCCTCTTTACTATCTTGTTCCTCAGTGTGCCAATATGAGTCTTCTCGCTTCATTAATGAGGCTGTTGATTTATAATCAGCAGGTGCTCTCGTCTGCAGCAGGCTTGCCTGTGAAAATATTCAGCGAGTTCGCAGCAGAAATGTGAGGTGTCCTTGTGTGTTAATACTAAACCCACAGTACAGCTGACAACAATATCCCAGAGTCATTGTGTTCAGCAGACTGCACCGGCGTAGGGAGGTATTTTAAGGTGGTCCGACCTGCTTAAAATTGTGTTGCTTTTATTGATCATACTTGTGTTTTTGTTGTTATCTTGCCCCACACTTACCCTTTTTCCCCAGTCTGCACTCAAAAAGTTGTAAGGTTTCTCTCGGTGACGGAAACCACTCATTGTTTTGGTATCAGCTGCTCCCTCTGTGATAGTCCAATGTTTTCTTTTTTCTTTTTTAAAAAAAAAACAAAAACTGAAGGCTTTCTCTAATTGTTCCATGGTTTTTATAGCCTCCTTTGCTGGCCGACATAAAGTGTTTCACTCCACACATACTGATCGTTCATGGATTCTCTGACATGCATTGATTTTATTTTTTTTTTTCCTTCTCTCTTTTGTTTTTATGTTGGCAGTGATAATGAGAGGCTCCTTTATAATTCATGCCATGATTGATGTCCCTCTGGTAGCAGTTTTCATGCTGCAATCTCACCAGACACTTTTATGCCAACAACAGATGTACCACTGCCAAAAACTCCGGTTTCCAGATTAAGACGATCGGTGTTGGCTTTCAGCTGCCATTTAGCAAAACCACACTCTGTTGTCTGCGCAATTGTAGCGCTTGGCAAATGAATGATTCTGCCCACAAAAGTTTAAAAGACGACTCTAAAATGCCTCGGTCTCTGTGCCTGTCCCTGCCTATACGTAAACAAATAGCACTGAGTGCCTTGTTCAGCATCTTTGCAAATCCTCTGACACTGACACCAATAACACAGAGAGCTCCTGTAGCTTCCTTTCAGCCCCAGCACTGATCCTAATAAGGAGATGAATGGCTCTGTACAAACAGTGGAGTTGAGCTGGGGACTGGAGGCGTGCCCACTGCCTCTCTCTTTGTGCTCTCAGGGTGAAATGCCTGTTTCAGTCCCCTATGATCTGCTTTTGATCCTCCGTCGAACTGGACGCTGGTCAGTTCAAGTGTAGAAAGAAGAGAACAGCTCCCACAGCTCCTGCACTGGGCAAAGGTAATAGTTTGGTTAAATGGACAGGCTGAAAGGTGCACGTGGTATGTGGAGTGTCACCTCAGATGACCTTATTGCAATGTCATCACTGTGAATAGGCTAGTTCAGGTATGATTAGAGATGAGGCTGGTTTTGTTCAGTGATCCTCTTCTTCATTCACAGGCCAAACACAAGACAACAACTTGTTTTCTGATTCTATAACAGGCTTGTTAAGTTCAGTTCAATTGAATTTAGTTCAGTTCAATTCATTTTCGTTCAGTTAAATTCAGTTCATTCAATTCACTTCAATCCAGTTCAATTCAGATCAGTTCAGTTCCATTGAGGTCATTGTAACTTAGCGTCTGGTTTCCCAAATATGGCAAATTTCCATGCAGCGTGTCATTTCAAAATATCAGATTGTTCAAATTGTTAGACCATGATCTTCTGAAATTGTTTTGCCCGCTGATATCAATACAACTCTGGCTCACAGCAAGCTTCTGTGACCTACAATGTAATGGGGTCGTCAAGTGTGATTGTAGATGGTGAATGAGGTCAACAGGTTTTCCCAAATATCTGAAACATATATGCAGGAAGAGCCACTAATATGTTGACATAAGAAAGGGATGCTGAGACAAGAACACATGAGAATAAACATCTAACAGATATACAGCTTGTAAAAAGCCTGAAGAACACAGACGATTCTGAGAGCTCATGTTTTATTTGCTATGGCTGTTCACACAGATTTCCAAGCGGTTTTGTCCATGTCAGACCGAACATGACCATTTATAGAGTATGTAGTGGCTTTGATATGATGACTGCACAAAGAAGTACTATTGAGGCACTTTTGTAAACAACCAAGATGGCTGCTACAAATGTTGAATGGTCTGTTCAATCTGCAGGTCAGTATTAAAAGAAGAGCATCGCAGATTTTCTCCAAAAGACGAACAAACATCCGGGCTTCAAACTTGTTTCCATTTTTGCACCACTTAGCATGATAGCAGGGGCTGGAACTAAACTATTAGCAACCATTATTGGGATTTGATGTGTATTTGATGCAAAATTGGAAATACTGCTGTTTAGAATAGCACAAACTGTACATTACATTTTAATGACATTTATATTCAATTAAAAGGGAACACTTTCACATTTATTCTTTAGTGCTGATTGGCTGTTACTTGTAACATTTAACCAGTCAGGTAGTGCTGTGGGCGGGACATTGGTCCAGACTAAAGAGGGGTGAGTATAGAGGGAGCCAAAATAGCACATTTTAAAATGTATTTAAGAGTGTCAGGTGTGTTGTGTGATAAAAGAGTATCAGCAAGAATGAAAAGACAAGTAAAAAAAACCAGTGGTGAATACAGAGATGTTGTATGATTTAGAGACAGTGGCATTGAGGAAAAGACAGGAGGCAGAGCTGAAGGTAGCAGAGATTAAAATGTTGAGGTTCACTTTGGGAGTGACCAGGATAGATAGGATCAGGAATGAGTACATCAGAGGGACAGCACATGTTAGATACTTTGGAGATACAGCCAGAGAGGTCAGACTGAGATGGTTTGGACATGTACAGAGGAGGGGTAGTGAATATATCGGTAGAAGGATGCTGAGTTGTGGATTGTCAGGCAGGAAGCCTAGAAGAAGACCAAAGAGGAGATTTATGGATGCAGTGAAAGAGGACATGAAGGTAGTTGGCGTGAGAAAAGAGGATGCAGAGAATAGGGTTAGATGGAAGTAGAGGATTCACTGTGGCGACCCCTGAAGGGAAAAGCCAAAATGAAAAGAACAAGAAGAAGTAAAAATGGTGAACATTGGGTCTGATAATTGGCCAGGCCCAAAATCACATTTGATTGGTTGTGGGTCTGTTCAGCTGCGTCCCGAGCCATTTTGTTCTGCGCCTGTTGATAACGCTCACTGGAAATTGACCTGAGAGAAATTAACTGAGAGGTTCCAGACTAATTTGTTTGGTGATGCCAGGCTAGGACAGAGGTGAACCATCTGGATTTGGCATTTGGGGCTTTGTGCACCAGTATTGGATTGGTGCTATAAAATTGCTGTCGAAATGATGGTCACATAACGCGGAGGAAGGCGAAACTGGAAAGAAAAACAAAGGTTTAACACTGGGAAATGAGGGCTTTTACACCCACAGTGTCAGTTTGATGTTAGCATGGCTGTCCTCAAGTTGATTTCAGTGCTATTTTAGGAACCACTATTATTTTAGAAATGGATGAAAAATGCCATTAAATATTGCCAGAAAGTCTAAAAGCATTTATGTCATTCAGTAATGAAACAGATATGTTGATTTTATGGAAATTATTCCATCCTTTTATCTGCATTCTATAAAAAGAGACAGTGAGAGAAACCACAGTGCTGGATTCTTCGACTAAATTCTGTGATACTCCTTTGGATTTAAGTTGCATTGGGCAGAAAAAGAACAGTGTTTTCCAGTTAGCATAGTGAGACATGTTTTTTGCAAAGGTTGGCTGGTGTTGCATTCAGAGTTTGTACTTGCTTGGAAATATAAAAGATGAGAAGAGCATTGTTGGAAATTATTTCTGTAGAGGAAAATGAAATCCATAAACAATGAAAGCCTCAAGAAATCTTCAAGTTATTGTCTCTGCTCTTATTTATTTCTCTTGTGTTCTCACCATAAAAGCCTCCCTTGTAAAGTGGTTTGCATTTGCCCATGTTGCGTAACAGATGTGGGAGTGCACTGTCACAACATCGCTGTGGATTATATATATTTCTGTTGTTTTTTGGTAGCAGGCAGTAGTGCTTTTTAACCGGCATATCCACACATTCAGCCCTTTAGTTGCACGCAAAAAAGGATAAATCACGCCTGACTTTTTTTTCCCCACAAAATATTAAATAACTCTTTCCCACAGGGCAGGGTTTAACACAGAATGAAACTCCTGGGAGCTGGATTGGGATATACCAGTGACAAAACTAAATCAAGTGTTTTAATTCAATTAGACCCTCCTATTAACTGCGGCTTTCACACTTAACAAAGCAGCCGGACTAGTGTTTGTTTAGAGATTTGGACTGCGTTTAAGGATGGATAAGTCGGTGCTTCAGGCCACTTGCTGCTTAGTCTAAGAGCAAACTGGATGAAAGAAATTTTCCTTTGCTTGTTAGAAGTGTCTTATTGTAGCCACTAAGATGGTGGATTGTACCTTTAATGTTGTTTCCCAAGAAGCCAACCATGAATTTCTGGTAGAGGTTGCCCCAAACTCTGGAATGAGATTGAAGAGCCGCCCCCTGGATTTTTTCAACAGTTTGACATATTGGGAAGTAACCTTATCTGCTTTCCTTCCACCCACATGACATGCACTCCTTTCTGGTAATCTGAGGGCATCTCAACATGTTGGCTTGTTGTCTGAACCGGTCTGCTGGCTTTCCTGTTAAAGTTGTGATGGCAATCTTAGTAGATTGGACATAGTAGACATTTGCATACCTGCAGCATCCAGGAGTAATTTCAGAAATTACTCATAATTATTATGAAAAAATCCCAACATGGAGACAGGATAGATTAGGATCTAATGGCACATCATACTGTGTACTTTTCCTCATCTACCTCGGAGTATACACTGCAGTTAAATCATCTGTTACATAGCTTAATATACTGTCCAGTCTCATGTCATGTCTTCATGTATGACAAATATCTTGGCTTTCTTCAGGGTTCTGTCTAAATGAAGCAGGAACATCAACATTAAACGTACCTGTCTAAGTGACAGAAAGTTCTTACCTTAACAGATAGATGAAGACAGTAATGTTACATATCCCATGTATGAAAAGAGCTTTTTTTGTCATTCAGTTTCCTGTTTTACTGCAGAGAGGAGAAGTAGCATCAGACAAAAACATCAGATGCGCCTATCAGGCTTTTGTATGGAGCAACATGGAAACTCAATTTAATGCAAGAAACCAACAGAAATGCCAGACATCCGTCATGTTTTCCATGTGGTTATTGCAGCAGCCGGAGTGGGAGGAATGCTCTGCTGTGATTGGTCAAATTTAGCACCAACAATTCATCGTTTCCATTCGGTGATCTTCAATTAGATCATCTTGTTCTTCTTTCACTGTGGACGAATGGCACTCGCTGGAGAATTAACACCACCAGCTGTTCATCTTAATCGTGTCAGTGAATGCAAATCTGCATTATTTTGCATTTTGTTTGGATTTTCTGGAAATTTGGTAAAACTTTGTATCACATTTGGATGGAAATGCGATGACTTGTGTTAAAAGACTGATAGGAAGTCTCACTTTTCATGTTTCCATTTGTTTTGTGCTATGCTAAGCTAAGGGTTTTTGTGAACAGGTGGTATCAGTCTCAGTCTTGGAACAAATAAACATACTTTACAAACTGAAATAGTCACATCACTTTAAAAATATTGTGTCCAGGAGCATGGGAGCCATCTATTTTAACAACATGCTAAGCAGTGTCTATCACATACTTTTATTGAAACAAAGACTGCACTTGTAGTTGGGCTTTTAGAATGCTTGGTAAACAAGACAGATGTGTTTATTAGATGCAGTTTTAGACTGTGAATGGATAAATGCTTGTTATTGCAAAATGTAATCAGCAGTGCAGACTTTGTCCAGTTGCTCTTCCGTCCACCTCCACATAACTTCAGCTGAGGTGACATGCTCGATGCCATTACAGTTTTCCAATAGATAAAAAGTACAAAAACATAGAAAACTAGAACTGTCTTCATGACATTTGACATTTCCTTGAGATCGATACGCCCTCACTGTGGTTACATCCCCATGAGCACAATAACAAACGTCCATGGTTAGCTGGTTCAGGCTAGGACCAGCATCATTCATTTCTCTGCGTTGTTTTGTGCCATTACTTAATCCCTCAACACTCTGCTAGACAACCATATTCATAATTCATACTTATTACGTTCACATTTTTAATATTTCATGTTGGAGCGGCCAAAATTGAAGCAATCCTTCTCTGTTTGAAGTGTTCATGTTTAATTTCTCTGTGTTGTGAGGCATCAAGCAGAATGTACCCATGGAGAAGCTGGGTAAAACAGAGACGGAACTCATCAGGAAGTCCCACGATTCAAGGATCAATGTTTATGTAACCCTAATTCATATTCACATCCAATTTTTAGACTGGCCTGTAGACTGGAAATAGACACACTTCTGCAGAGCATGAGCAGCAAGCAAACTACCAATCGAACATTCAGTGTGGCCACAGTGATCTTGTACTGTGTGCTTGTCTTCACCTCCCACAAATCGTCCTATTCTCTAGTGCTGCTGGTTGCCTGTGGGTACCTTTTTTAGATTCACAACTTCGGCAGTGGTGTGAAAGGTTAATAGAGCTGCACCCCTGTAACTCCAGTCCATTGTCCTGCACCATCATTCGAGCTCTCTTCCCTCCAGGAAACAAGACATTGCTCCACCTGGTGTTACCCACTCTCTTCTTTTTCCCTTTTTACAGGCCAAACCACTGTGGCATTGCTCTCTATTAAAGTTCATTAAAGGTGCAGGCGAATTTGCACTGCACATTTCATTAAACTGCGCAACCTGTATGTGTTTAGCTCGTAATTCACCAGCAGCAGCTCATTACACAGTCAGTACCTGGGACTGTGCTTCAAGACTAAATCTCTGCGTGAAGGACAGAACAGCAGCAGCCCCGGTTCAGAGATAGGATTTGTCTGTGATTAACGAGCTCAGAAAAGTAATGATAATGCAGAGGAGGCACGCTGATGAAGTAATGAGATTCGAGGGAGAAACACCGCTGCCGGTTCAGCAGAAGAAGGAGCTCGGAGCAGGGCAGGGCAGGTGGAGGGTGGAGGTGATGTTCATACGGCTGATATCTCACTGGAACACTGAGTTAAATGCATTCAAATGAAAAACTGTGAATGTCTCGCCAAAAGGGAGCATTTGCAAACCTATATAGTGGCTTCAACCAAGTTAAAGGTCCAGTGTGTAAGATTTGAGGACTTAATTAGCAGACAGAGGATATTTTTTTCTTCTGGGTGCCATTTAGTTTAAGTTTAAGCATGTTCTTTACAAAAAGTTGATGACCCTAAGTTGAGTGGTTTTCCTTGACAGTGTGGGTAGGTAATAAAATAATGCATTTTATTTTCTTCTGTTCCCATTTGCAAGCTAGCTTGTTTATGCCCATCATGTTCCTTTTATCTCTGTTTTGATCTCAAGCAACGTGTGAGGAAAATATCGAGCTGCTAAATGCATCATTGTGTTCACCATCTTGTCTCTAACCGGTGGGCAGGTAGTGCACAGTAGGCCATTCAGAGCTTTTTCATTAGAACTAATTGGAAACGGTGATGAGCGCAGTGAGACTCGATCACAATAGTAAAGGGCTCTGAGCCAAAACAATGAGTTAAATGGTGCTAACTTAAAGGCTGATATAACTGTGACAGACCAGTCCTGGCAGATAATATTAGTAAGACTCTCGACTGTAGTATATAGAGGATTCCATTGGACTAGAAAGGCGGGAGTTAGGAGAAATTGCCGCTGAATGAAGGAGACCAAATAGGATTTTATAACATTTGATTATTTCTTAGTGTGGTTGAGAGTAGAGCTGTTGTAATTCTATTAATTCTTGGCAGAGATATGGCCCTATGCATGCAGATTGCACTTCACACACCAGGCAGTCTAACCTTTTGGGCTGACAATTAGCGCGTAGGAACTCAGGCTCAGTGAAGTGTCAGAAATGGGGTGCAAAATAATAGATATTCAGTTTTCCCTCACTCTCTCCTCTCGCCTGCTTTTTCCACTGTAGTGTAGCAAAACTCAATGTGCCATCACTTCTAAAAAGTTTGCAGAAGTTACACTTACCTCAATCGTTTTTAAATGATCTGCTTCTCCTTAATGAGACGCAACTCTCCATGCCAAATCAATTGTCATTGCCTTAATGGAATTAAAATATTTTTCAGTTTAATGCTGATCTATGCTTATGCACTTAGTTTGGCTGTCTGTGGAGAACAAATGGACACTCTGTGACTTGGACAGACCCAACAAGCTTTGTGCTGATGGCTCTCTGTAGCCTTTGGCTGATAATTTACTGTATAACTGCCACATAGTCGCGGCCTCATTCAAGATGGCAACATCATGTCATCGGGATTTTGAACAACAAATGAAATGGCTCCCAGTCTAATATTTATAGGCTCTGTGGCATTTCACTTGGATTAATGCAGCCTTACTGGAGCCACATGACTGGTGACTCTTTTCAATGTGGAAGATGAATGAGCTCAGCAGGGCATCCACCTCTCTGTGTGCTGGCTCATGTACATCATGTATTCCTTTATCATTGCTCGTCATGCCAACATGAATAATTCACTCACATTATACTTTCAGATTTTTCATATTTGATGGTTAAGGGCGATTATCCATTTTTCAACAACTGCTGTCCAGTGCAGGTTTGTTGTGCTTGCATGAATATTTAATGTCTGAAGATGGAAACAACATGGCTCCAGCACATTAAATGTTGTCATTCAAATGATTGGTGATAGTGAAGAAACTGCAGCAGTTTATTAGTGATGATGTGTTCTGTTCCTGCCTTTGAGCAGTCGTCAGTGCAAAATTAAGGACGAACCATTCATCTAATTCAAATAATTATATCTGTGAATTTGTTGCTTCAGAAGTTCGGCAGATTGCTGCAGTGTGTGTGAGTGTGTGTGTTGTGTGTGTGTTGCTGCAAGCATGGACTGTCAAAGGCTATTGTTCCCCAAAATTGTTTTTCTTTCCCAATTTTGGAAGAACCAAAATTGCCTTGCTTTCAGATTGACAACTCTGCAAATGAAAAAATATAGAATTGATTTAAAAGTCATTTTCTAAAACGTAAGAGCAAGTAATGGGCCATGCAAGCTTTTCAATTCTGTTAATAAGTCAAGTGTAAAACGGAATACGCTCGAGTTTGAGTTACTAGGTTTCCATGCGGCAACAGAACAGATGCGCTACAGTGACAGGAGGACAAGATTTGCATGTTTTAATAACTCATAAATCAACCCTTACAAAAGCACACTCATTTTCTATTAATGGAGTAGTGTCCAGCATTGGTGGACCAACAGTGCTCCTTATGCCTATAATTCTGTCTTGCAGTATGCATCCTGTCTGACAGGTTTGCAGAAAAGGAAAGGTGACTGAAACTGAACTTGACAGACCTTGACAGACTGTGAACCTCCCCAATACTCAATATAACGTATATTTTTTGGACACATTCACACCATGACACTTTATGTGAAAATGTTACATTTACAGTAAATGCTCTACTTAAAAATTAGATTACTTGCATTAAAGGTACACTTTGGTCATAACATGTTGCATTGGGAAAGTCAAGGCACTACAATGTACACAATACATATTTTCAGTCAAAAACATTTCTGGATACATTGGTTGTCTTGAGACAAGATTCAGTTAAACAACAAAACACATCATTACTAACTGCCCAATGAAATGTCATATTCAAGATTTTACTTATCGGTTTATTGCCTCTTATCTGATCAGCTAGAGGCTACTGTTTATCTGTGCCTTCAAATCACTGTAGAAAAGAAACCAACTTTATAATGTGACAGCACTGCGATTAAGATTTGGTTTGCTGCAGGCACAAAAACGTGATTTGGGCTAAAATGACTGTTTATATATACTATATATACTATATATGTATACTATTAAAGTTATGGGGCACCCTCAATGTCATAATTGGGACGATAAATACTTAGATTCAGCAAGACCATTGTTGTAATTTGAAAAAAACAAAACAATGCTGAATATCTGTCCGAAACAGGAAACAGATGCTTTTCTTCCCTATACAAGTCTGAAGTCTTGTTGACCCATCGTTCGACCCAGACCTCCTCCCTGCAATGACTTTGAAGCTTTGTGCTGTAATAGTGTAACCTTACTTGCCCTGTCATTACTATTGCTGCTATAGAGGACTTTGTCATTTGAACAGGCACTTGGTGAAACAGTGCTGTTATTTTTCCTGGAAATTCTCTTAAAATAATTATTGTGATTCTAGATGGCAGCTAGCTCTGGTTATCTTGTAATGTACCAAACAGCCGTATCCATTTTATAGCTATAGTGGCAAATCAAAAGTCATGTTGGGCAACAGTGGGGAGAATAAACTGGCATAATAATTTATGGAGAGGTGAAAGTAGAGGAGAGGTGCATTGAGGGAGGTCCCTGAGCTGTGCAGGCCTATAGCTGCATAAATAAGGGATGGTTCAGGGTCAACTGAGCCAGCCTTAACTGTATGGTCTATGAAAAGTTTTATGAAAAAGTTTTTGGTAAAGAGAGTGCATCTGCCTCCTGAACACAGACTGGAAGCTGGATGGAGAATAGAGTAGAGGAGCCTGATAGCTGAAGGTTCTGCCTCTCGTTCAGCTTTGTGAAACTTTAGAAGCCACAAGTAAGCCTGCACTCTGAGAGCAAGGTGCTCTGTTGGAAGCAAATGATACTATGAGGCCTTCAAGACAGGATGGAGCTTGGCCATTAAGAGCTTTGCATGTAATGAGAAGGATTTTAAACTTGATTCCGGATTTTACTGGAACTAGTGAAGAGAAGCTAATGTGGGAGAAATGAAATGTGATCTCTTTTGATAGTCCCTGTCAGGACTTTACTGCAGCTGAAGAATCATCATTGACCATGAACAAACTGTAATCTATCTGATAAAGATGATTTAAACCAGCCTTGTGTGCTTCCTTTGATCCCGATGACATGCTCCAGGCTTTGTAGCAAGATGCCAATGAGAAGGTCACACAGATCGTGTCTGATTTGATTTAAGGTGAACCCAAGTACGCAGACTAAAGTAGTGTGCAAGCTGTATTTCACTGTGTCCTTATCTGCTCTGTCGCTAACGTTAGCCTGCTAGTTGTCTGCAGAAATCAGGTTGGTGAAATCCAAACAGATGAACTAGTGAGCTGACTCCTTAAAATAGTTGTGGAAGTAAATGAATTTCACCATTTTGAAACATTTCATAATGGTACTCGGTATAAACAGTGGACAAATCAAACACTCAGTCCTTGTCAGCTTTCCATGGTAGCGCATTTTGGTTTACAGTTTTGTAAGTGGCAAATGTGTACTTGCAATTTCATAATCTAAATAAAGCAGCAGTTCTGCTTCCTCGTGGTGGAAGAAGAAATTCAAGTTCCCAGGTTAAAGTAAGTTATGCAGAATTGCAGTCAATTGAATCACCAAAAATCACGTTAAAGAATTCAGTACATCAATGTCAATATCCAGCTCTACAATATATGAAAAATGAATTTTAAAAGAGCCCTTAAAGTGAAGATTTTTCCCTTAAATAAGGGCTACCACCCTTTGGACACTTGCTGTATTTGAAGCAGTCCAAGCGAGTTGCACTTGATTTGTCTCGAGAATGCTCCATCCAGCCACTTTCTCTCTCTCAGTATTCATCCAGCCCCTCTCATTTTTCCACCTTATGCCCTCCCGGGGCAGCATTCCACTTCAGTCACCCCTCCAACCTTCACTGATTCTTGTATTGATGTAACGTGGGTATCTTGGCCAGACTTAGAGGGAACATTGATTAAACAGGGCGACAGGTTATTAGCCATCTCTTTTGTTTACCCAACTGAACAGTCTTCGGCAGAAGTCGAGAGCAGGAAGCGGAGCGCAGATCAATGTCAGATTTGGAGTGAGTCTGTTTGATCACGCTGCATCAATCAGAGGTGTCTGCCACTGAGTCATCCTTCATACTTTTTTGATAGAATCTCAATTTAGCCATCTTCTCAGAGTTATTACAATAGCTCTTCAACAGCCCGGGGGTGGGGCGGAATTCGAGTCAAAATCTAAAAACTGCAGCGGTGCCATCTTTCATGTCAACGCAGGTTTGTTGAGGTCGGGCAGAGTGAACTGAAATCGTCAGTTGTTATTTGCAACTCGGAAAAAGTTAACTTACATTAAGTGACCCCGTGGGTGAATTTGCCCTTTGCATTTGGCCCATTCTGACTTCATAGGAGCACAGGTCAGCCGTTCCGCTCTGCCAGGCAGTCGAGCCGAAGTCAGAGAAAACCCACAAAGATATCTCAAGATCGTGTCGATTCCTCATGGGAGCAGGTCTGAAATTTTAACCTAGGTCTCTCTCTAACAAGTAACCACTCCACCAACGTGCTGCCAAGTTAATACATCTATTCTCATTTTCTCTACATCTTACAATTTCCACACCGCAAAGATGACAGGAATGATGCAAGGAGATGTAATATCATCATTTCAACACTGATAACAGCAGAAACTCTAAGGTCTAAAATGTGGTTTTCTGTGGAACAACATCACAAAGCAGCAAGGAAATTTTGCATTATAAATTCGGTCTCAGCGCCGGCCTCACCTTGAAAGTTATAGAGCGGCTAATACTGAAGCTGCTCAATTAATTTAATATTAATCAGGATTTTGGCTGCCCACAGTGAAATTACCATAATCAACTGTGGTATTCAGCAAATATAGAAAACTTTGGTAAATCTGACACCTTATTTCAGTCTTTTCAAAGAGGTTTTAGTCCACACACTTGTCAGAGTTGCTGCAGAGTGGGGACTAGAGGCTTCTCTGTGCACAGCTGCCCAGCTAGCTTCTTCTGTAACCTGCATGTGAGGTGTTCAGGGCCCATTGATAAATTGTTGAGTCTATCATTACAGTTTTATTTAATATTTTGTGCTTATGAGGTGCACTGAATTCAGCTGTAGAAAATTGTATTATGATGCAGATTTGTACATATGCACGAATGTAGCACAACATGGAAGTGAAAGCAGCCCTCAGTCTAAATGTAAAAGTGTCACAAAATGATTTTGGCCCTAAATTCAATAACAAATATTGACGTGATTCTTGTGGAAAATCTGTTTGCTGTATTTCTAAGAGAGGAGCCGAGAGTTTTTCAGTTAATTTCAGTGCAGTTAGGGTGTTTTTGCTTCAACACTGCTTGATGGTTGTTAACATTTGTGCTAACAAGGGAGCAAATAAATGAACACAAGTGGATCACACTTACCTATCAGACTGTCTCCATTAAACCTCTCAGTTTCTCTGATATTCGAACTGGTTGTTCACAGTTGTTGACTTTGTATACAGTGAAATGCATACAGTACTTTGCATCTCTAATCCGTTTGTTAACCAGTTTTGAATTGGACTTTAGTTCACGCTTTGGTGGACAATTATTGAGGCTTGTTTTCAGCTCCTTGCCTTTCTTTGCACTCAGCATCTTCTTGAAATCCTTCATGACATCTTCTTTAACTCTTCCAGTCTGCACACATTTCTCATAAGGCCTTGAGGTGTGGCAGTGAAATTAAACTTAAGCTTGCCAAGCACTATTTGGTACCAGATTAAACGTGAAAGTCAATACTGCAATGGGTTTTTCACTTTGCTGCTTAAGTAGTATTGAAATCGTGGTAGTTGCTTAATGAGGATTCTGGGTTTTAATCCAATTATTATTCTTACTGGTAAAATTTTTAGACCATTATGTGGAGCTACAACTAATAGAACCTAATTCCTTTAATAGTTTGGCAGCCCTTTAAGTTGGACCTGGAAAGGTTTCTTTGCACATTTGACAGACTTCTAGCCTTTCAGCCAGATGGAATCCCTTCATATAGAATTATAATAATGTCTCTGATCAGTCAGAGTGATACTGGATATAACATAAACATAATATTTGGGTATAAATTTGAGCTAATCGTTCATTAGTGCATTGAATTGACTGAAGATTGATTGTATTAGCTCAGCAAGAAAAAGCTGACATGATAAGAGATTTAATTTTGAAAGGAAAACAGCAGCTCTGCGCTGGCACACTGTTGTGTTTAACACTAATTCATATCCCAGTCATGCAGCTTAGACTCTTATTAATCACTGTGGCAGACATAGCCGGAAGAAAGGTCTGTTAAAATACATGGTTTACTGGAAAATGTCCACTTAGGTTATTATACTTCTCTTAGGTAATATTATTTCTCTCAGCCAGCCACTGCAAATGCTCAAGGACTTCTGTGTTGTTTTGTCTGTACTGGAGTTTGTGATTGTGTGTGTCAGAAAGAGTGAGAGTGTCCACTAGCATTCAATCCCTCCACGGACAAGGCTGACAGGACAGATAGCCATTTACCTGCAGAGTGCTGGTTCAGCACATCCAGCCTCTCTTATTTCAGGGTGGCAGCCTGCCAGCTTTCCCATGAAAGGTAGAAGGAGAGGACTGAAAGGTGTTTTTGTTTTGGTGTGCTGCTGCCTTTTCCTCCCTGTATGAGTTCTGCTACGTCCAGCTGACTTACACTCAGCTGTTGTTCACTGATGTCCTGCCTGCTGTATGTTTGAGTGGCTGATAGAGATGAGTCCTTAAAACTGAACACTGAACACATGTCCACAGACTGACCCAGAATTCACGTGTTCTCCTCCAGGTAGCACGTTGTCCTCTGATTCTGCTTGTTGGACATATTTTCATCAGCATGTCATAAATGTTTTCAATACTGTATGTGCAATCGGGCCGACTTTCATGCACCACTTTACCCCTGCTAGTGCAATATTAATAAGAACATTGGCTGACAATGGAGCCTGGGGGTGAGTGGTATTGATGACGTCAGAAATCCAATCGCCTGCAAATGAATCTTGTCCCTGACTGCTGACAAAGCCTCCAACACAAACCTGTTATTCCCACAATGAACGAAGTGAAATTTCTGGACTTGCTTTGAAAAGCAGCCTCTCATTTCTGATTACACACAGCACGTTGCCGAGGTCTTTTATCCTATTCTCTGTGAAGAATAAAGGTTTTTTTTTTTCAATTCTTGGACTTGGACCCTTGTGTTTAAATGTGGACAGTTGTCAGTTTTGTGACTACAGTGAACCTTCAGTTTTACCTGAAAGACACAGGGTTGGCTGTTATTTGTCCCCCAAAATGGCCTTGGGATCCAGCAAATCTTACCATTAAACCTCTAATCCTGTAGAAAACTGCTGCACGGTGCTTATTAGCATTTCCATCGATAGTCGTCCATCTCCAATGACTTTTTTAATATTTAATTTATATTTATGAATGATATTACTGATGTCTTATTTGAAAGAGAGAAAGTTATTCTGTATTAATGTTACCTAAACTTATGTTAATACAGTCAGGAAAAAGTATAAAAATGGCTTGTGTGCCTGTTTTAGATTACTTAGATTTGTGTTGTTGCTGTGTTCATTTGGAAGCAGCTTTTTACTGTTGTAGGTGATTGAGATGGACTTTTTGTGAAAAACTCAGTTTTATATCAGGCTACAACTAATTATTTTCATTATAGATTAACCAGTTAACCTCCTGATTACATTCTAGATGGACTGTTTACATTTTTTGCATGAAAAATGGCTTAATTTAAATTGATTTTGAATAACTGATGCAGCTTACTGTTGGGTAGTTTAATCTACAACAAATATACACTCTTAACTGCAGTGGAGTAGTGCACAGAAACTAAAGCTTACTACTCAAAGTACCTGAAATTTAAGCATAATAACTGAGTACATGAGCTTAGTTGCTTGTGAGCAAAATCAATACAAGCATGCATTTGACCTTTTTGCTGTTGTTACTTCATGCGTGCTGCGCATCAGATATGATTTATGTTTCGTTCTAAAGATCATCCGTCGCCCAAGCAATCAGAAACGATTGAGAGTTCTTTAAAAGCTATATCTGCTGTGTGTCTGCAGGCGGTTGTGAAATGTAAGTCATAAAAGTGTAGCATTAGTTGAATTTCTTCCTCGAGAGGTGTCACAGGGCAGCTCGTCAAGCCTTAAAGACGCCACAGAAGTTGCCTTTAAGTAGAGAAATGCATTATTCAAGATGGTGCACGCGAGAATTCGGAGGGGAATCATAACCCGCTATGAAGCTGCTGATGTGAATATCCTCTGATAGCTCCTAATAAACAGAGGCCAACACCAGCATGAATGTAGGACATCGCTGCACACATAAGGGATTATACCATGGACAAGTCACATCCCATGATAAGTAGCTGCTTGTGCCGTCGAGTATTCTCGTAGATAATTTAGAGGGTTTGATGATCGGGAGGAATTATGGGTAGCTCGAGGCTCTCAGACCCCCACCACTCCTCTCAAATTATTCATCCACTCAGGTTTTCAGGTCAGCCCTTGTTTAGCACAGATTGATAGATTTTATAACTGGCAGGTTTTTACTAAAGGTTCCAATTATGCCCCCCGGCTCAAGACAAGCATATTAAACAGGAGATTATGTGTAATGCTTTCTGCTATTGATCTGTGAAGGTCTCTGATGTGACAAACAGCGTCGCAGAGGAACAGTAAGAAACACACAGGAACATACATGCAATGATGTCAGGCTAAGATTTAGATGGAGGGTGTTGGTTTGTGGTAAAATAAAGGCAGAGCAACAATTCAGCAGCAGCCATAGCCGGAGGTAATGTTTTCAGGTTGTCCCTTCCATTCACGTGGATGTGAGATGTCTTCAGTGCCTGGAGGGAATCTCTTCAAATGTGGTCCAAATGTTCACTTGGACTTAATAATGAAGTGGTTAGAAGCACAACTTTATAAAGCATTTGTTTGATCACAATTCAAGAATTCATACAAATTTTCTCCCTTATTAAATGTTGAAGATATCCAAAAGGTCAAAGGTCAACCTCAGTTTCATCATAATGTTCCAAAGAACAAACAAATAAACAACAACAACAAAAAAAAAACACTGAACATTGAACATTATTCAACACTGTACGGAAGAAGAGAAGGAGAGATTGTGACCACATTTCACATTTGATGAAATACTGAACTGGTGACCCTAATCTTTGGTCTCCAGCTTTAAACTGTGGTGATTGTATAGTGGCAATAGACCGGATATTTGGCACTTTTTATTGTCATCAGTATTTTTGTTGACCAATTACTGATAAATTAAAAACTTCAGGTCTGATGCAGACTCCTCTCTCTGTCTGTCGTCACTCTGTGGACTCAGAAATGTCTCACAAGCAGAAACTGAACAAGAAACGGAAGTCGTCACAAACCAGGCGATTAGTTATTCCCACAGTGGATAAGGCTGTGCTAACAGCTAGCGGCTAAGTTAGAACGCAGCCACAGATTAACCTGAAACAGTCTGGAGAACAGTAATTAATGAAGCTTTAAGATCCGGACCTTAGTAGGTAATAAAAGTGATAAAACAATGGAAGATTAAGAAAACAAAAGAACAGCAGACGTAACTGCAGGAGGCAAACTGATCATAAACAGCAGAGAGTGTGAAAATTTAATCACTTCTGTTTCTATTTTACATATTCCGTTGTAGTCACCCGTATTAATGAAGAAGCCTAGTTATGAATGACAGGTTCTCTGCTATCACACGCTGTTAAAGATTGCATTTAATGCGTATTGGCTCCAGATATCGGCCTTTCTTGATCACTAATAATCAGCATTGATATCAGCCCTGAAAATCAAAACAAAGCAATCCCTCAATCAAATTTTATTTCTATAGCCCTTTACAACAATCCAAAGGGTGACCAAAGTGCTTCACAGTGAAAAACAAGAGAATACCTTAAAAACAATATAGTAACTTAAAAGAAAACAAAAAAAAAAGGTAATGGTTGATCTGTATTGTATAGATCTTCTTTGCTGACAATTTGAAGATATGCTTGAAACATCCACATTTTTTATTTGTGGCTTTTTTGCATCAACATTTATATTTAAGGCATTGCCTTTTGACATGGCTACAACTTTCAATTCTAACAGAATTGACTTTACTGGCCAAACAAAACTATTTTAATGACTTTTATAAACAAGATAAGTTGGAGATTATGCTTGGGACAGACTTATGACTTATCCTAATTATGTTGACGGGGGTTTAATTTACAGAAAATAATTGCAGTTCAGATTGATTTCAGTTTGATTTATGCAGCACCAGTTCACAACATAAGTCACCTCAGGGCACTTCACTTCAGTAAGGTGAAGATTTTGCAGTATTATGTTATAGAGAGAAAACCAAATTTGAGCAAACAGTTAGTGACAATCACAGTATTAGTTGAGACAATCACAATGACAAATTTCCCTCAAAGTCTTCGCTCTTATTACGTCTGTCGCCGCAGTTTTATGACATTTGGTTAATGTGCTTTAAGGTTTGTCGGGTTTTATACGCCGGGTTTCTCTGAGTTTATTTCATTACAAGCTTTGATATCACACTTGTCACTCGTTGCTTGGCACATCAGGGAGGAAGACGGGGCTGTTTTACAAGAAACACACACTGCTGCCCCACTCCCCTCCAACACAGACACACTCAGGCTGATGCTTCCTGTGCCGCAGTGGCTCCTGGCATGAACTTAGTGGGAGGATATCAGAGGCTGGATGAGCATTCGTGCCTTCATATAAACACCGTGCGGTAGCTGATGTGTGAGTTTCTGTTTGGCTGTGTGCATAATCTGCAGCAACAAGGTCGAGTCGGTCCAAATGTGTAGGCCAACACTCGTGTGCGTTTGTTTCCCAGGTTGCTACAGCTTCTTACCCTGCTTGAGCTGGATATGTTTTATTTTGTGTAACTCCCTCATGTCATTCCCCACTAGCATGTTCACAGAAGCAGTAAAGACTCTGCCGGGCGTCCCAGCATGAACTCCAGTCAGATTCTGGAGTAACTTCACATTGCATAACTGTGTCAGCACACACACTGTTTCTCCCCCCCGGGTTTAAACTTGGAATGTTGTTTATCTCCCTCCTGAGACTTCAGAGTGTGTCACAATAGAGCTCCAAAGCATACGCATAATGACACATGGCAGGAGGAGAGTGAAATATGGTTTAAATAGGACAAGATTATTTGGAAAGAGGCTTGCTGGCACTTTGGCAAAAGTATGCGCTGGGCCCGTCTCAGCAGCGAATGCAGAAAAGAGACTTAAGGCGGCTCTGAGATCATTCATAAAGGGATTGGTATGTGAATTCGAGAGGAATTTTGCCCGTTCCGTCTTAACTTGTCAGACTGTAACACTTGCTGTGTGAACACTACAGATCATAAGAGTCAACAAAAGAGGGACTCACTTATCTTACTAAACGTCTCCGGCTTGCCGAAGGATGCCTCTCTCAACTGGAACTGCTGCAACAAACGGAAGGTTTATTTGTGGAATTCAAGGATGCTTTGGGCCTGAAGCAAAACAAAATAAGACTCAAGTGCCAGCCAAAAAGTGTTTTCATTGATTCCTCAATTGAATTCGGGTGCAGTGTTGTATTTCATTTGCCGGGGTGAAATTGGCGCATGAACCTTTTAAATATATTTTAAGATGTTTTGAGCCACAGGTTGTTTGATTTTAATATTTTAAGTCGGAAAGCAAATTCACCCACTGGAACAATATCAAATCAAAATGGCAAAGTGCGGACATTTTTTTTTCTTTTGAGAGGTTTAGATTTTCAGACTCAATAAAGTAGAAGAAAACCGTTTGTTTTTTCACAAGCATTGGCACATTTTGTGTTTACTTCCAGGTCATTTAAGGCAATATTCCCTATTGTGTTGTGTATCTTTCTCTACTTTGATTCCAACATTTATGAATATTGGCTCTGATAATGGTCCGTCTTCATAGTCCACATACCTGACTAGCTTTTGTCAAAAATGAACTTTTAACTGCAAGTAACCGCTTTTTTTATGAGTGAAATCCTGTTTGAAATCTGCTCTGAGGTCAGTGTAGTCGTAAATCTGAAGCCGAGATATGAAAATATTAACTCTAGAAACTGCAGGAAGTCTGTTTATTAGGAAGGAGCGAAAACACTTCTTCACTGTCATAACAACAGCCCTGCCTTGCCTTTTCCCTTCCCATCCCCTCTATTAGCCACACGTCTCTTGTACTGTATATATTTAACACATGCCTGATAAATACCATCTAAATGTGCAAGCTGGAAGAGGTGGATTTGTGTGTAAGCAGACTGTCTTAAAATATGAAACCCTGTTATAAATCCCTCTTCAAAAGACTTTAACAAGACAAAAAAATCCTCCTTATCAGTGCACTTTGCTGTCTGTTTGTCTTAATGTAAATAAGCTCTTTGAGTATTTTAGACTTTGTTTAAGTCTTAATTTGGGCACTTGCAGCTAAGTGAGACTCCAGCTTTCACATCTTGATTAAGATACATCAAGTCAGTAGAAGGCTGACTGCAGTGATAGTGGCTTTAATTTGTATTTGAGAGGAAACAAAACAGCCTCGGTCCTTCTCCTTTTACATCCAGGCTGAATATTTGGAGAGGAAAATAAATGAATTTTCTTGTCAATCTCATCTTCAATTTGTATTTTTGACTGGTGAAGCAAAAATGATGAGATGTGAGGAAGCATCTTAATGAGATGTGGAACCGTCTTCTGGGTGCCCTTCTATACAATACCCATTGTTTTGTACCTAAGAGGTGGTGCAGAGAAAATCCCAAAATATGCAGGTCAGTCAGCCATGAAACACAACAAGAACCACATTTGCTGTTTGTCTGCTGCAGGACAAAATGAACTGAGTGAAAATTTTGCTAATCGATTAATTGTTTCAGTCGTTCATCAAGCAAAAAATACCAAATATTTGCGTCTTGACTGCTTCTTACAAATGAGGATTTTCAGCTTTCCTTTTCTTTTGTCGTTGTTTTCGAAGTCGATTTTGGAAATAATACAGGATTAGCAGCTAATAGCCATATAATGGGACATGTTTGCTTCCTTCGAAATAATGTATTTATGTTTTTCTTAGCTTCTGTTCTTTGTCTGCTCCAAATGACTCATGTCAGCCAAATCTTGTCACCTCCTCTATGTTTGCTCACAATGATTATACTCCCAAATGTAAAAATGCAGATTAAATGTCACTTTATAAAAGTCAAACAGATCATTTTACATTTGTCATAAAGAGAGAATTCTTGAGAGGGAGAGTGTCCTCTGATTTTGGTGTAACCTTGTGGCGTAAATGTTCAGCCCCCGCTTGCAGATTGTGCTACACATGTTGACCAGGGCTGCGAGTCGCCCAGAGCCCAACTCTGTGCGTTGCTTTTTGAGCAGCAGAGGACATTTCGAGGAGGACAGATCGATGGCAACGAGGCGCGTGCTGTGGCAAATCTCATATCAGAGACGGTAAACAGAAAGTCAGCCCGTCAGCCATCCGTGCAGGAGCAAACACATGGAAACACGTCTTTGCAAAAGCTGTCAATTTATCTGAATTCATCTGCATGTCATCACATCTACTAGTCCCTCTTCTTCTGCTGTGTGTTTGCTGAAGAACCATATGTTTCTGGATGAAGTTTGATTAGAGTTTGGATGCAACTTTCTCATTTTTACTTATCCTGGATGACTCTTACACAGCAGAATTCAGCAGATGATAAGATGCTTTCATGTTGGCCAGCTGCTTCATGTTTCAGTGGGATTTGCAGGGTTGGCAACAACAAAGCAGGGCTGAATAAAAAGTTGTACTATACATCAACTTTTTACTGATGCATATTTTGTAAATGCAGATGATGGGTTAAAATTTACTTTGCATCTACATTTTTAAGTCTCTGTTTCCAAAATCTACTGAATTTCCCTGCTATACCAATGAACGAATATATAATAACCATCATTCTGATTGTTCAGGACAGTTTAGAAGATTTAAAGACAACACAGAGAGAGATGGATGCAAAAGCCCCATAAATTTATAGAATCTGTCTGTTTTGGTATATCTTAAGTGTTTTAAGATGGCGATCCCTAAGTTATTAGACTTTAGCAACACCTTGCTTTGCAGTTTAATGTTTTTCAGTGTAAAACAGCAGTAGTAGGAAGTCCTGTTGACACTGGAAACTGTTTAATCCAGCTCTGATAGTGTCTTTGACAGTGAAGCTGATGATTGTAAGCAGTAAAACTGGATTACATGTAGCTTTTGCATCTTTTGTCCCCCATATTTACTATGAGTGGTAGACTTTGCACCAATGGAAACTACTACATAGAAGTCACTGACTGTAAACACACTGATTGGCTATTGCAGGAGAATGCTGATCATAAATAATATCTGTAATGAATGATCGTAAAAATCTTCAAAAAGACAAAATAAAAAAACATACGAATGATCTAACAGCCACCACGGCTGGGCTCCCAGCAGAGCAGGTGGAGCGTGGAGATGTTGTTGATACGGAGAACGTTTCACTAAATGCAGCCCGATTCAAACTGTAAAGGTCTTATCTTTCGAGTGCAGTCATAGTTTGTAGTGATTTCACAGTTCACTGAGCCTTAGGATTAATTTTCATGAACACAAACAAGAATAGCCTGGCCCCTGTTTGTTTGCTTTTGTGAAATTTTCAGACATTGAGTAGCCACTTTGCTGTAATTATTAATTTTTAGTTTACTGATTCAGTGCAGCTCTCTATCGTTTGTCTGCTGACAGTAAAATTTCCATGAAAGATCTGGAAATTAAATGCGAAACATCTGTGCTTGAAAACTTTGGAAAACACTTTGCACATCTGATGAGTTTGCAGTTAAAATTATATATTTAAAAATCTGCTACAACTTTGTGTAAAGCGGCAATAAATACGTGTTCTGAATTTGTTGCCCAAGAAAAAAGGGTGTTACTAACCACCTAGCCAAATTTAAATGATTTAAAAAAAATCACCACAAATGTAAAATTACGTTTTAAAATTGTGGGGAAAAAAAGCAATATTTGCTAGTCGTGGTGAAACCAGAACAAATCACAGGTTTGGTGCAGCCTTTCTTGGTTTTCAAGTACCACAAAGTACTGAGAAATAGATGCTTCAGCCTGCTGCTTAATTGGACTTAAGCATGTTGGTGAAAGCAAACCAACAGCATCAGAGTCAAGACACGCTTTCTGAGGCCATCCTGCTTTGTTTGTTTGGCCTGCAGCAGGGTTCGATTGACCGCTTTCACACCAGCCTAGAGGGCCTAAGTTTGTTTTAACCAAACAGTTTAAGTATAAAATCCCAGTGTGCACTATAGATACAGAGGATTTTCCCCACTTTATGGCTGTTGCTCTGGTAACATCTTTTTTTTTTTTAACGAAACCCTTTCAAAAGCTACTTGTCAGTACACAACAAGAACTGTTTCCCTGCTGCAGGACAAAATGAACTAAGTGACAATTTTGCTAATCGATTAATTCTTTCAGGCGTTCATCAAGCAAAAACTGCCAAACATTTGCATCTTGACTGCTTCTCACAAGTGAGGATTTTTTAACTTTCCTCGTCTTTTGTTATTGTTTTCGAAGTCAATTTTTGGGAATAATGCAGGATTAGCAGCTAATAGCCACATAATGGGGCATTACTGATTCCTTCAAAATAATGTATTTATGTTGTTTCAGTCGTTTCTGTTCTTTGTCTGCTCAAAATGACTCATGTCAGCCAAATCTTGCAACCTCCACTATGTTTGCTCACAATGATTATACTAATAAATGTAAAAATACATC
This sequence comes from Amphiprion ocellaris, assembly GCF_022539595.1. Lineage (NCBI taxonomy): Eukaryota > Metazoa > Chordata > Actinopteri > Pomacentridae > Amphiprion > Amphiprion ocellaris. The sequence continues at coordinate 14,780,188 of NC_072770.1, forward strand.
TTTAAATATCATTTCATGAAACTCATAAACAGATCATTTTACATGTGTCATAAATTGAGAATGTTACTCCTGTAACATCATTTTTTTGTATTTTTACAAAACCTTCTCAAAAGCTACTTGCCAGTGTGGCTGGAAGGTTTGTTAATTCTAACGTTACATGTCAAGCTAAACATTTTTTGGTGATATATTAATTTGACGCCGTCCTGGGAAGGTGAGGCATCTCTCGGTCTATATTTGCCATTACCCACGAATGTGGAATCCCTGTTTTCATACAATTCATTGCCACATTTGTATCAACCCACATAAACGATTACGTAAGAGTTTGCTGTGCATTTTCCAGCGATTCATCTCAGGCAATGTGGTCAATACAATGGAAATGATGCAAGGCTACACCATGCACAATCCCATTTACAAAACTTAGTAGAGTTAGTGTGGCATTGGTGGTCATGTTGGGTTGATAATGTTGGTGAAATGGGAAGATAAATACAACATAGCCAGCTTCATTCTTCATTAAGCTTCTTATCCTTCAATCTCAGTTGTCTCTGAAGGAACTTGTGTTGTGTCAGTGTTGGTCCTCGGCTCTTCGATAGCGAGGCGTTTCACAAAATCAGTCTTCCTCTTCTTCATGTCGCCTTTCTTTGGAAATGCGAATGAGGAGACTGAGCTGCTCTGCAAAATCTAGCATTCAAGGAACATGGATGAAGGCAAAGCTAGCCAGCAAATTGTAGGTTGTATTATACATCGTAAGTGGGAGAAACACTGATGCTAATCTGCTATGTTTGTATAATGTTATAGTGTTAGGGGTAGAGATCATGCAAAGTGTTCCTCCAGACTACAAAAATGATGAAAAATTGTTCAATAGCCAAACTTCGTATTTCAGTGCTACATAATTTACAGTTTTTTTTCTCATTTCATGCAGTTATTTTCTATTATCTATAATGTGTTTAGAAACAAGTGTTTTTTTTTTTACACAGATTTTAACATTGTTTTAAACATAAAATTTGCCAGATACGTTTATCTTTTCATTTTTAATTGGGAAATGATCATAGCTTGCGCTGTATGTGTGTTTGTAAAGCCTTATGTAAACCCTTAAAAAATGATTGCACCTATTGCACTTTGCCTCACAGCTTCATTCATGGTTTGTTTTATTACATAACGATATACAAAGTGGAATTCATGTCCTTAAGTCAATCTGTGGCTGTGTGTGTGTGTGTGTGTGTGTGTGTGTGTGTGTGTGTGTGTGTGTGTGTGTGTGTGTGTGTGTGTGTGTGTGAGTGTGTGAGTGTGTGAGTGTGTGTGAGGGTAAATGGCATCCAGTTGGACCGGATGACAACACAGCCACCCACCATCTAGTGAATGCCTTATCAGTGCAGCCTTAGTATCAGTGCTAAGCACACTGGAGCTAATTTCAGGACCTGACGTTCTGATTTCATTTTTTTCCCAAAAGCTCGTCTCACATGATAATTACGTGTCACTGTGATGCCTTCTGCCGTTATTGCAGTGCACTGTGGCTGGGTTGCACCTGCTGAGATCTATGCGGCTTTATCTGCATGCCGTAATGGAGCTGTTAGCAGATAACACACTAACTGCTTATTATTCCAGGCCCATCAGATCACAAAGGGCATCAGGGGAGAAACAGGAAGAGAGAGAGAAATGGAGATGCCTCCAACACGCCTCCTTCCAGACCCTGTGTCTTAATCTGCATTCAAGATCATGAGTCACCATCTGTTCTGCATGTAATGTGGGCTGCAGTTTTGCTCGTTTGAGTGGCCTGGCAAAGGTTTTTTGTGGTGAAGGGTCACTGGCCTGGTTATGAAGAAAATCTCCTGGATCACAAAGACCTTAATTAGTCCAGTGAACAGTATCCCTACTTTCACAGCTCAGCTCTCCTGCAGAGTGCTGCACTCGCCACATAGGATACCATATGGCATGGCCTTGTTCCACCTTCTCCATAGGCACCGGGTACAAGGCTTCAAATGGGCCATGACAGGGACAGTGGGTGATGCTGCAGGCTCTGTAGCTACAATGGTTTGTGTGAAACACTCTTTGGTTATGGATCTGTTTGGTTATTTGCTATAGAGGCTCCGCACACATCGTCTTCTCTCCCTTTTTTCCTGTATGTCCTCTCCTCACACTGTCGGAGCACTGCGGCATTTTGCACGCATGTGGAAGAGCCTTAGATAGCCATGCCATTGCTTCATTCTCTGCATCCTGGCATGGAAAATGTGAATCGGCCTGCAGCCAAGATATTTTGGAGTGTGCGCTGCTCTCAGATGATGGAAAAGCTCGGGCCCAGGATGCGTATGTCCGTGTGTGTGTAGAAACAGTGGGGAGGAACGTAGGCAAGCAAACAAACACTCACACACTGACTCATGCACTCCAGCCGCTGCCTCTTTGTGTGGCGACGGTCTGCACCTGCAGCATGCCAGCCATGCTGATGGACAGGCCCACAGTCGCTCTGCCCCCTCGCACTTTAAGCAGCCCATAAGCCAGCAGCAGCTGAGTGCTGCTCTTGCTAGCAGGATGTGTTCAGCTGGCAGTGAGTGCTGCCACTGGAGGCTGGTGGGAGGCCCATTTGTGCCAAAATAGCATGCATCCAGCAACCCTCTTAAGTTTTGTAAACTGTTCCCGTCGGACCACTCTGCACTGTTGCTGTGATGAGGTTTTTTTTTTTGTTTGTTTTTTTACGTAAGTCTGCTGCCATTATGGAAATGGCGTAGAGAAACTTTCCAAAGATGAAAATAGTAACTTTTATCTTTCTAGTGCAGCAAAGTTGAGATGCTTCCTTGCAATAATTCATTTACCTGTGAAAGGGCCACATAAAATGAATTCAACATGTCTGTGAAAAATGATTAAAGACTCTGCATGTGGAATACAGTGTAGTTTTAGGAAATTCCAGAAATCGGAATCCCAAATTGAGTGTGATTGAAAAAAACACTCCAGACTTCCCTCATTGGAATCCCTACAATGCCTCCTGTGTATTGCCTGGTGATCCATGTTGATCCCCTGGGATAAATACAGTAAAAGTGCACGACTATAATTCAAGGTGACCTGTGAAGAGATGAGTCCTGCTGTGAGGGCTCCTGACACCCACCATTTTCCTGTTGATTTATGGCCTTCTTGATGACTTCTAAGGGTGAAAGGAAATTGGAAAAACCTCCTTCGAGGTGACTGCTGTGTGTGTAAATGGCAGCTCAGTGTTAGGAGGCAGTTAGTTGTGTCCTTCAGTAGATAACTGAGGCTTGTGGCTGTGTTGCTCTCTCTGGATTTATTCCCACAGAGGCTGGCTCTTTCTGACAAACTCTGTTACAAGGGCATGTGCTTGCAAAATGCAGTTGGGCATGACCATTACCATAATACTATGCATATGCAGGTTGACGCAAAGCTTCACTGTCACTTTTGTGCAGGACAGACACAGCAAGGAAATCTTCTCTGACTAAAAGTCACATTTTTGACTTTACTTGAGGAAATGGGGACTTTGATTGACCCTGAATTCATCAAAAATGCATGAAAAAAGCATCACAAAAGATGAATGTGTACTGTTTTTTCCCTAGAAGCTTGCTGTGCTGAAACAGTCATTGGAAATTGACCAAAATGGGTGTCTCATTCCAAGCTGAGTACTTTTTAGAGAAACCATGTCTGCAGATCAATTTTCCACTAAAAAAGAAAACTAATCTGAGCCTTGTGCTAGCCGGGCAACACTGTGGAAAACAAAGCAGGTATTGTGTCAGCGCTTACAACAGGATCATGAGGCAAGACTTGCAACTTCCTGGTTTGAAGGGATGGATTTCACAACAGACTTGGCTATTTATCTCACTTTTATTTATATATATATACAGTATCTCACAAAAGTGAGTCCACCCCTTGCATTTCTCCAAATATTTAATGATATCTATTCATGGGACAACACTGACGAAATGAAACTTTCATACAATGTAAAGTAGTCACCGTACAGCTTGGATAACAGTGTACATTTTATCTTCCCATCAAAATAACTAAAACACAGCCATTAATGTCTAAACTGCTGGCAACAAAAGTGAGTACACCCTGAACTGAAAATGTCCAAATTGGGCCCAAGTGCACATTTTCCATCCCCAGTTTCATGTGACTTGTTAGCGTTAAAAGGTCTCAGGTGTGAAAGGTGAGCAGGTGTGTTTAATTTGGTAATATCACTCTCACACATCTCACATTGGTCACTGGAAGTTCAACATGGTACCTCATGGCAAAGAACTCTCTGAGGATCTGAGAAAAAGGATTGTTGCTCTACATAACGATGGCTTAGGCTATAAGAAGATTGCCATCACCCTGAAATTGAGCTGCAGCACGGTGGCCAAGAGCATCCAGCGGTTTAAGAGGACCGGTTCCACTCAGAACAGGCCTCGCCATGGTCGACCAAAGAAGTTGAGTGCACGTGCTCGGCGTCGAATCCACAGGTTGTCTTTGGGAAATAGGCGTAGGAGTGCTGCCAGCATTGCTGCAGAGGTTGGAGGGGTGGGGGGGTCAGCCTGTCAGTGCTCAGACCATACGCCACACACTGCATCAAATTGGCCTCTATGGCTGTCGTCCCAGAAGAAAGCCTCTTCTAAAGATGATGCACAATGAAGCCCGCAAACAGTTTGCTGAAGACAAGCAGACTAAGGATATGGATTACTGGAACCATGTCCTGTGGTCTGATGAGACCAAGATAAACTTATTTGGTTCAGATGGTGTCAAGCGTGTGTGGCGGCAGCCAGGTGAGGAGTACAAAGACAAGTGTGTCTTGCCTACAGTCAAGCATGGTGGTGGGAGTGTCATGGTCTGGGGCTGTATGAGTGCTGCCGGCACTGGAAAATTACAGTTTATTGAGGGAAGCATGAATGCCAAAATGTACTGTGACATACTGAAGCAGAGCATGATCCCCTCCCTTAAGAAGCTGGGCCGCAGGGCATTATTTCAACATGATAATGACCCCAAACACACCTCCAAGATGACCACTGCCTTGCTAGAGAAGCTGAGAGTAAAGGTGATGGACTGGCCAAGCATGTCTCCAGACCTAAACCCAATTGAGCATCTGTGGGGCATCCTTAAACGGAAGGTGGAGGAGCGTAAGGTCTCTAACATCCACCAGCTCCGTGATGTCATCATGGAGGAGTGGGAGATGATTCCAGTGGCAACCTGTGAAGCTCTGGTGAACTCCATGCCCAGGAGGGTGAAGGCAGTGCTGGAAAATAATGGTGGCCACACAAAATATTGACACTTGGGCCCAATTTGGACATTTTCAGTTAGGGGTGTACTCACTTTTGTTGCCAGCAGTTTAGACATTAATGGCTGTGTTTTAGTTATTTTGATGGGAAGATAAAATGTACACTGTTATCCAAGCTGTACGGTGACTACTTTACATTGTATGAAAGTTTCATTTCGTCAGTGTTGTCCCATGAATAGATATCATTAAATATTTGGAGAAATGCAAGGGGTGGACTCACTTTTGTGAGATACTGTATATATATATATATATATATATATATATATATATATATATATATATATACACACACACACATACACATACACACACACACACACACACACACACACACACACACACACACACACACACACACACACACACACACACACACACACACACACACCACACACACACACACACACATATATATATATGAATCACTTAGACTACAGGTGATATAAATATGTTGTAGTCTAGGAGAACTAGGAAGGACTGTGCTGTGTATTATCCTGTTTTAATAACTGAGGTGGCAAAATATATTTATCTGATCACCACTCAGTTTCACAAAGCATAAATAAAGAGCAACACAAGCTGAAATTTCCATTAGTCCTTCTCAGACATGGGATATGTAATATAACTGGCTTCATCTGTCTGTTTTTGTAATTTAGACATACAGTTTTTCCAATAAATTAATGTTTGGTGGTATGGTTTTATTAAGAAAGGGCTGCAGCGTTTGTGAGATAGTTGGCACCACTGCTAAACAAGAGAGGTGTGCTGGAAAATACTGATATAAAATCTGTATTAAATGCTGTTCCATTAAAGCAGCACCATTCAATGTTGTTTTAAAAAACTGAAAGCAAATGCGTGTGTGTAATGTGAAAAGGGTTTCTTATCGACTTAGAATTATCACTTGTCTCTGCAGAATGCCACACCTCTTAGTACACATGAATGACAAAACAACGGCAACATTAGCAACGATAAAAACTTGTATCATTTCCGACAACTGAAATGTTGAAAAAATTTGTGGCTGAAATCACAGCACCATGGAATGTTTAATAGAGATGTACCCACAAACAAAATGACCTTGCGCTGAGCACAGGAGTGTGTTATGCATGTGTATGTTACGTAGAGATACCGAATCATGTGACCTAAATATGTAGTGAGCGGCGGGAATTGATGAACTCAGAAACACCCCCACAATTTAATCAATTGTTCCTTGTACCTTTTCCGATGAATAAGTCCCATTAAGTCCGCAACGGTCAATTTGTAGTAGGATCGCAATCATGTGATCGTCAGCAGACAGCTGGCATAGTGTTTACTTGTTGTCATAGCTACAGTGATGCTGTGTCGCTATCTTGCAATGATACGGAAATCTTTAACAAATCTGTGGATCCAGACTATAAACCACATCACTGCCAAAATCTAATCAGTTGGTCCTTGTGTCATTTCTGACCTTCCCTGAAGATTTCATCCAAATCCGTTAGTCTGTTTATGAATAATGTTGCTAGCAGACAGACAGACGGACAAACAGACAGACAAACGTACGCTGATCGTCACATAACTCCGGCTGTCCTTGGCGGAGTGATAAGGAAATTGTTCAGTAGAATGTTTGAGAGTTTCACTTGATCTAAATGCACCAGATGTAAACTGATATGGAAGCATATGTGGAAGAACGATGTTTTGAGAGACCACACCCTAAAGTGTGTTGTCTTCTTGACTCATAAATAGCCTATCATATCTTTTGATAGTGGAGTGTGCTACAAGTGACAAACAAACACCCAATCATTTAAACTGCTGTGCTGCTTGGTTGCATCATCAGCATAATAATCCATTTTTATTTGTAATTTACTTTTCATTTAAGAAAAATCTCAAAGTGCTAATGCGACACACAAACAGAAAAAGTACATGTTAATGTTAAATCAGTTTACCTCAAAGCTGATTCTGCTTTCTTTCTTTCTTTTTTATATGCGTATCAAGTCGAGGTTGCTCCTTTATCCTTTTAAAAAAAAATCTTTGTGTGAATTTTTATCTATTTGTGCGTGTGGTTTGGCTTTACGTTAACGTTAAAATTAAGGATGCAAATGTCAAAAAAATTCTCTTATCTAAATGCTGGTAATATTATCACTTAATGTTTGAGAAATTGTGAAAATGAGTTAACAAAATTGTCCTCATTCCATTAGCCACGTGGTTACAGGAACTTTAGATTGTCTGCATATGGCACTGCCTAGAAGCCACTAATCGCTACAGAAGTCTCTGTCACGGTGGCCAGTTGCTAGCTTAACCCACTCAATGTTCTCAGCCACAGAAACATAAAAAATAAAACACAAAAACAAACCTTACCAAACTACATCAATCAAAATTTAAAGTAAACACAACTGAAATAAAAATCACGCAACTATTAATTTTACAATTTTAATATCAACATTAGCATTCTTATTGTTCTTTATTCTTGCAAACACAGAGCTTGCTATAGATAAACACGTACATTTTTTTGATTGATTAACTATTAATTACATCCTTAATTAGTTATTATTTCTGTGCTTTGACAAATACATATGACTTTAAGAAATTTAAGTATTTGATTTTTTTTATGTAAAAGATATCACTATATATTATAAAACTTTACTGTCTACATTATAAAACTTTTTTTGTTCATTCTCGCCAGCTTTCAACAGTGTAGTTTTTAGCGGTTTTCACTGAAAAATCGAATAAATTCATCGCACACTGCTTGCCTAGCACAAAAACATAGACAAAGTTAGAGAGTGGCTAGTTATGCTAGTGCAGCCTTTACCAACTGCAGTGCCAGATATTTCTTTCAGAAGTTGGTGGAGACGAAAACGTGGCCAAAAGGAGAGTAAATATTGGGCTGAAATGTGTTGCGTGTTTAAACCCTGAATGAATGCTAATGTTGCCACATTTCTGATGGATGTGAACACAACTCTTATCTAACATAGTAAAACCATTTTTACTTTTAGAAGGTGAGATGTGCTGCAAAGATTTAATACACACACAGAGAGTAATGTAAGTGTATCAATGTGGTATATTTATGCAGTGCTGAAATATGTATTCAAATGTTACCACAATAGTTTTTCTAGTGAGGCAGCTGCTATGACTTTTAAATGTACTTTTGAACAGTAAATCAGATGTTATTTAGGCATGGGCTTGTCATCACGTCCAGGTGTGTGCATGAAAGTGGCTGAAATTGTGGCTACTGTTATTAACAAATGCTCCTGCAATCATTGCTGTCGAACTGATTGCAAAGGCAAGTTGATTAATTTCTGTATAAAAATATATATATACATGACGAGAGGACAGAATGTACCGTGAAAAACAGTGAAGGTGAGATTAGAAAGACTGGAGGCTTATTTACAAAAAAATGAAATTGAAAAAAAGCCACACAATAAATATGAATTTTAATTCATTGGAACAAAAAGAAAAATAAATTAACAGCCATCTAATGCAGAAAGTGAAATCAAAGGGAAAGTGAGAGTGTGTTGCGTGGGAGGGTGTGTGTGCATGTGTGCGTGTGTGTTTGTGTATTTCTTCAAAGGGAAAGGCGAAATGAGGGTGAGACTGTGTGTGCAATGCTGAGGCAAAACTTCAAGCAGTTTGGGTCGTCACACGAGTCCTGTTTGAAATTGTCGAGAGATGTGGATTTATTGGCAACGTGACTTGAACTGTGGGACAGTCAAGCTCGTCTTCAGCTAACGCCGCACAGACAGCGGTTTGTAGAGAATCTGGTGAGTTGCAGGTTACAGTAGTGTGTTGTGTTTGGAAAATAGTAAACCTTGTATGTATGCAAAGGAATCACCTCATCAGTCTGCCTGCTGACAAACACTAAACCAACAGGTAATACGTTAATACTGTCAGCAATTTAACAATGCTTATCTTTGTTTGGGATCAAATTACCCTTAACCCCGCAAAACTAAACAGTAAAAAACGCCTGCGAGTACAGTTTCATCCAAACTGCACTGACCCGTTTGGTTTTTTTTTTTTGTCTGCATCGCTTCACCAACAGCCACAAAACAGCTGTAATTGTGGTTCTAAGCAACAGGAAATAATTTTCGCCCGTTCACAGTGCTGGAGAATCTGCTTTGGGAAGTGCAGCATTTGTGGCAGTATCTCATTAAGTGGAGCACAGCGGAGGTTTCCTGCCGTGACAATTACACACTGGCCGTTGAGAATGTGACAGCACAGCAGAGCGACTGATGAAGCAGGAGCCCGCATCTAAATACACACATCTGAAAGATTAATTTGTGCTTTACATATTGTATGCATCTGATGGGACGAAAGCGGAGCAGTTTTCGCTCATTACTAATAGAAAAATGTCATCAGAATATTTGCATTTAGTGAGGAGATTTGAGGTTTGAAATATTACGCATTGAGACATAAAGTGAGTGGAGCTGAAAGACTTGTTTTGGAAAGGACTCTGGCAGCTGTAGCCTGAACACTCATAAGAGACAAAAGGGAATATCTCAAAAACAGGCATTGAAAGGATAATTCTTCTAAGTTGCATTGATCCATGTGTCATATTTGTAGCTTTTAGAATTTAGCACAGCTTTGACAGTGCACTTACAAGACAACAAGCCTCGTCCTGCCACCATGTGTCTCCCTGCCCTCCAGGTTTATGTTGATGCCTCCTCAGCCGCCCATGTGCTCCCACACCCATGCCCTCATTTGCCTGCACTAAACTCCCATTAGCTTGCTCGCAAACTGCTAGGTTTCACTTTAGCTATGCTGCTTTCGCTCATCTATCACAGTATCAGCTGCGAGAGTAAGGACAGATAGAGGAGGTTTCAAGGGGGGAAAAAAACCCAAAGCTCTAGTCCCTGCAGTGTCTGGAATCTTCAGACAGATCTGTCAGAGGTGAGGCGTCTGTCCTCGAGTATGCACTAGTGCTCTCCGGCACAACATGAGAAAGGTCAGCTTCCATTAGATACACTGTGACGGAGTGTCTCTGCAGCAATTTACGCTCAACCCTCTGCTGGTCTTCTTGGTAATTCTGCTCTCTCTCCTTTAACTTTGTGTGTTGATATACATCTAAGAGCTGACTGATGTCTAGAATTAGATATGTAGTCTGCTGAGAGGAAGCACGTGTTGTTGCTACAGCTGCTGAGAGGACATGTGGCTTGTTTTTCCTCTCAGAGCAATTCCAGAAGTACTGCAGGAATGTGAAGCTTTGTGTAGTTGTTGTTGTTGTGCTGTCATTCCAATGAGGCCTCATCTGTCATCGAGCCCTGGCATAGGATCACCCAGGAAACTTAGCTGAGTAATGAGAGGGCACTCCAGCTTCAGGAGGTGCAAAGGCTGCAATGCCGTCTTTATAAGAATGCTATTAGAAAAACACACTGCTTCTCTTTGCTCTAAGTGCTTTGGTAAAATAGAAAACAAAAATGCTCTTGGCAATGCCTGAGAGGCTTCCATCAGTGTTGCCGCTTGTTGTCAGGGTGTATGACAGGCAGTGTGTTTATGTGCGACGCTGGTGAATGAGAGCAGTGTCCTTGAGCCGTCCATCCTTCTCGCTGAGCGACTGTTTGAACTGACATGTAGCAGGGCAGACAGAAGCACCGCTGCTTTCTAGGAGGAAGCCCTGGAGTTGTTGACGACATGATGAGGTGTTGCCCAGTAAAGTAGCAGGTGTCCAGTGGCCACTGAATGTGGACAGTAAGAAACACTTAATGCACAAACACATACAGTGTTGTTTCTCTTTTGGAGAAATGTTGGTCGACCGGCCACTCCTGGGAAGGTTCACCACTGTTCCATGTTTTCTCCATTTGTGGATAATGTCTCTCACTGTGGTTCTCTGGAGTCCTCAGCAATGGCTTTGTAATCCTCCAGACTGATAAATGTCAATGACTTTGTTTCACATCTGTTCTTGAATCCCTTCAGAACATGGCTTCATGTGCTGCTTTTTGAGATCCTTTGGCTACTTCACAATGACCGACAGGTTCTATTTGAGTGATATTTAGATTCAAGAAGCCTGGCAGAAATCGTATGTGGGTGTGGCTGGTGAAATAACCAATTTGGTAATTTGGTGGATTGGTAGCTAAGGGGGCAGCTACTTTTTTATATAAAGGGCAAGATGGGGCTGGACACTATTTTTCCTTCAAAATATAAAATCATCATCTAAAAACTGAATTTTGTGTTTTCATGGGTTATCTTCGTCTCATTAAATTTTGTTTGATGATCTGAAACATTTATGTGTGACAAATATGGAAAATAGAAGATTTCTGTAGGGGGGGCAAATACTTTTTCACAGCACTGTTTACAGCCAGTATTGTGCAGTTCTAAACCGGGAAGAGCTGCTGGTTAAATAACATTTCCATCAGTTTGATTCGGCGGTTGGCACTAATTTACCTCTCAGACTCTGATGCTGGAGGGAAGAAACAAGTCAGCAGCATGAATCAGAGCTGTAGGCAGTGGGAACAAAACACAGCTCTGACGGATGAATTGCAGTGACCTAGAATCCCAAACAGAACTGACAAAAACAGAATGAATCAATAAATGAGTAAAAATATTGTCAGCCCTGTACAAAGAATAACTCACCGTAACAGTACAAATATTTGAATTTTCGGGCGTATGGTTGATGTTTTGTGCCAAAATGCTTCTTGGGAGTCATAGCTGACTTTTGTTGACTCATGTTTTTATGAGTTGTCAAACCAGAAAAAGAGCAAGACATCATTTGATTGTCGTTGCTAATCTTTGAGGTAGGTGTGGGCTGTGTTTGAAATCACTTACTTTTTACTAGATATTGCACTTGTTACTATCTACCATTGTATTTGAAAGCTTGAGTTCTGTGTGTGTAATTTTATCTACTAACATCCTGTCGATTGCATGTGCGTGTTTTTTCTGCAAACAATATCACAAAGCAATGCGCCACACCTTATATTTGCCCAAATTGCCATTGTGCAAGGAAAAAGCTGATAGTAAAATGGATAATAATTAATAACTGTAGATTACTGTTCACTTTTAAATGTCTTTTGTCTTTGGAATAGTAAACGTGGCTTCATATTCACCCAAACATTCCAATCACTTGATAATGATTTGCAGAAATATAACAGGACTGTTCATGCTGATTTGCCCCTGTATTTGAACTTCAGCCTTGAATTAGGATTCAGACACTGTACCTATTTTGTAATATATCCCTTTCATCTGCATGCTATATATTATTTCTGCTACATCATCATCATCAAACACTAATACCTTTATTTTTGTGTATGTTTCAGCCTGGCTGCATTTATCTGTTCCCAACACTATCTAAAGCTAGCATGTATCCAATTGCAGTAGCTATCGTCTTTTTCTTCTATTTTCCAAATGTGCTCGATGCAATTACTCAACTGCATGGCACTCTCAGTGCTTGCTAATGGACAAATGCGATTAAGATCACAGAGCCATGGATTGTACAATGAGATTATAGGGCGTGCTGGCCAAATAGTGATGACCATGCACTCTCAGTCCCCTGATCAGGAGCTGGTTGTGTTTGCTGGTAGATAGCAGAGGGAGTTTAGCAGCAGTAGTGGCGGCCTGCATCTCTGCCTCAGCCTTCCCACCGTCCCTGTGTGCGGCTTCTCCAACGCTAACCAGAGGGAAGGCTGCTTGACATTTCCTTTGAGTCGTGATGCCACATCAGCTTATTTCCGTCCCTCTTGTCATTTCTTATCTTTTCCGTTTGTCCTTGATCCTCCTGTCTTTCTTCCCGCCTCATCTTTTGGCCTCTCGTCTTCCCCTCCTTGTTCGGGATGGTTTTTCTGTTTTTCTGTCGCTCCTTTTATGGCGAGAGAAACAGAGAGAGAGACGATTGGGTGCGAAAAAAAAATAAAAAGAGTTACTCTATGCTGTTACCATGGCAACTGCATCTCGGAGCCGAGCCAGTACTCTTCCACAGATATGCATGCTCCCTCTCTTATTCTCCCTTCACTTGCCCAGCTTAGATTAAAGCTTACCTCTGATGAGAATGAAAGAGAGAGAGAGAGAGAAGCAGGAGAAACAAGGGAATAGGCTGCTCTTGTTAGGGAAGAGTAGCGTTTCACAACCCTCCACGGAAACAATATGCTTTCCTCTGTGATGAATTATTATTGCTGATGGCAGATATCAAAGACAGACCTTGTCAGTCAACTGCAGGTAGTGTACAACAAAGGAGACATGTAGTACACTTTGCACTGTAACATTCTTTCTTCTCCGCTGCAGAGGTCTCAGTCATTGGGCTGATGGAGGCAATTGTGGGTAATGGTGTGTTACAGGAAATTAATGCATTCGCGGGGCTCCACTGCCTCACTCACTCACTCACTCCATGACATCAATCTGTGTTAATTTGGTAATTAATCTGATTTCATGAGAAGACGTCTCAATAAGGGACCCCATTTACTACAAACTAACTTTGGATTATGGGATTTGTACTCTCTGTTATGTGTATCTGCTGGCATGCGATGTGTCCTTGAAGGGCGGTGCAATTATTGGCAGACATGAATCGAACAAATCTTTTATGACCACTTCAAAGTAACAGTAACTATCGACTGGGGTGCCGTTATGAAATGAGTCACGGTCGGCTGTGTTGCTTGTTAATATGTTCACAACAAAAGTGAAGAATGTCCACAGTGGGAAGCAGAGATGGTTGGACTGAGCACAACTATAGACAGCTATATCCACACAAATGGCTGTAGATGAATGCATTGTGCCATGTAGCCCAGATGGATGTTAAGTGATTGGGGACGTCGACTTCTGTTTCTCTTGGACGGGATGAGAAAGAGCACACCTGTAATGCACACAGGGGAGGCTCTCGTTATTTTCAGCTTGACTGAATCGGACCTGGAGGCGATAACAGTACGATATTTCGCGCGCTGTGTGTTTGCTTCCTTTCCCCCCCATCAGAACGCGATAACTGAAAGAGTTTTTTCCTCTGCAATCAGGGAGTTTACTTGGCAGTCATATCCGCGATTCAGCCAATGTCTGGAAATTGATTTAGCAACTTATAGCTCAGTGCCCAGCTGGATGAAACAGCGAGGGGGGGAAATGAGGCCCTGAGCGGACATAGCTCTCCAAGCTTCACTTTTGTCCCCAAGGAGAGGAATTCATTTCTGTCAAATCACTGTGATTGTAAGTAATGGAGCGGCTGTGATAGCAGAGCAGAGGAGGAGGAGGAGAAGCAGAGGAGGGGCTTCACACTCCTTTAGCCACTCGCAGTATGTCAAGACCTTCCCTGGTTTGGAGTCAGAAGGGGGCTGTGTCTCCTCTGAACCAGCGTGAACCGGCTGTGCTCTCGTCGTTGTCGTCAGCCGCAATCGCCCACAATCCCAGAGTGCATTATGCTGATGTGATTTGCTGCTCATAGGGCAGAGAGACCACCAGGGTCACATAGAGCCTGGATTATATACAGTACAAGGCCCTGGAGTCTCTCTGGGGACCTCTATAATACATTGCATCATTCCTATATGCTGTGTTGAGCAGATCCCATTGAGGATATGTTCACATATTATGTGCCTTGCCTCCATTTGATAAGAGGTCATGGAAGAACGTGTTCCAGGGTCATGAGCATCGTATTCGTCTTGTGGGAAATCTACTGAGCAGTTAAAGAAGATTCAACCCTGTCCACAGGGTTACCTTGTGTTTCTGGTGGGGATGAGCAGCTTCTGTATTTTTCCCAGTTGAATTAACCCCATGACGCCTGAATTTATTTAAATTTAATAAAAAAAAACTTTTTTTGTGTGTTTTTGCTTTCCAGCTGATGCTAAAAAAAAAGTGGAGATTGTTAATTTATCTATTACACATAGAACAGATATATAATAACAACAATAACAGATATATAATAATTAGGTCCCACTCCGACCGGTCCTACGAGAAACCAGTGCTTTCAAAAGGTTCTGAGGTACGTATTGAATATGCACAGACCAGCATTGGGGGAATGGATACACTATCTCAGCTGCAGTCTGAATGAAAGTGGTATGTTGCGAATTCGCGACAATAGGCGTCAAGGGGTTAAACAAAAAAAAAGACGATCTTGTCTCAATAATGGCGTTTAAAGGCAGGTTGTCTTTACAAATGTGTTTTTGTATCATTCAAAGTAAGGTGTCAGGTTTTTCTTTCTTCAAAGGCATCATTTTTAATTCTCCACTCTTTACTAATATTCAAAAATCACACAGAGAAATCCGTTGTGGGGGAGGCAGAGCTGTCGGTTTCTCCTTAATAAACGACAAAGGAATGCACACAGTGTGAATTTTATTTTTGCATCATGCACTCAACAGTACCCAACCCATTAGGGCTTCCAAGACATCAAATATACAGTTGCAGTGGTGAAACACGACTCCTTAGAAGAGAACATAAATTATTACACAAAAATCTACAATGTGAACAAAATGCTTTTCCTGCGTTGGATTTTCCAAGCTCTGACACAAAAAAAGGTTCCATTCTTAAAACTCAAGTCTTTCATTATGGTGAAGTAGAATACATCTGCATAGATTTACAGCAGTTTCTTGAGGAGCAGAGTCTTTAAATTATCATATGAAGCACAGTAAAAATACAAAATCCCTAAAAGGATGTCATTGTTAAGCCTGCCGGTTTGTACGCCTGGAATAGTGCACAAAACTATCTTTGACTATTCTCCTTAACAGAAGTATATGATAGTTATTTTATATGAAGCAATGCATGTGTGTAATTTAAACGTGCTCCTTTTATTGCACATACTATGGCTATTACTCTGTGTTCTGAATATTCTGACATTCTACTCACAAAGAATGCAAAACGGGTTCAAACAGGCCGTCTGGTTCTACGTACAAGTTCTAAAGCTCACTAATTACCACTCCAAGATGTTACTAGGTCAAGAAATAGTGCACACATAGACCTTGTTCACCTGCAGCTCGATACTTTTACTGCTCTTGTTTTCATATTAAACCAGTGAACATAGTGTGTCAGTTTGAGAGCTTTAGACATGAATCTGATTGCAAAACTAGCCATTTCTCCCCGTTTTTACTCTTTATCCTATGCTAAGCTAACCGTTTCCTGAAAGTGGATGGTAGTAGGTTTGTAACATTTTGAAGTAGTTGTACATTACTTTCATATTTATTTACACTAGTTTATACTTGTTCTACTCCTCTACATTTTAGAAGGAAGTATTCTACTTTACTCATACCTACATGTATTTGAATGTTATAGTTTCTAGCTACTTCACAATATATTAAGATTTGAGATAAGATCAGATAATATTTCTAAGCTTTTTTGATCCCACACTGGGGAAATTCATGTTACAGCAGCTGGAAACAGATGAGGCATGAAAGAAGCAGCAGGACAAGAAATTACAAAAGTACAATAGGACTAAAAAATAGAGATATAATAAATACATGTGGATAAGTACAGATATCATCAGCAACAGTAACGTGCTTAAAAATAGTAGATTGATGATTAAAATCCAAAAATGTTCCATCTGTTATTCTGAAATATGCCATTCTGCAGCATAAGTCCTATTACTTTTTGATCACAAAGTATATTTTTCTGCTAATGCTTTTAATTAAAAACTTTCTTGAGTTTGGAATGTTTGATTTTTACTTGTTAAAGAGCATTTCTGCACTGTGATACTGCTTCTAGCAGTCCAGATTCCATCTTAAGATCCTGTTTAGACGTGTCCTCAGTCCACACCTCTCCAAATTGACGAGACTGGCTGCTCTCCACTTTTACTTAACTTGTGGTTATTGTTTCATCCATCCACACCTATGACTTATAACTGAAAACAGGCTCCAACTGGGAAATTGGCACTTTATCACAAAACATTGATGATGCATAATAAAGTTACATAACGAAACAAAGCAGCTGCTCTATACTGGAATCATCTTTGTGTCTTTGATTTATTTCATAGCATATGGTCTTCATTTGATTAAAAATGGATGATACTATGACCTGAATTTAGTATGGTTTCAAGCTCTATGTTTCTTTCTTCTTTTTTATTTTTTTAGTGTTGGAGGTTGTCTTGCTTAAATAGATGATCATTATCTGGCTCAGTGAGGGATTTTATAATTAAGGTGAATGTCCTTGATGGCAAGGTGAATTACGCCTGAACAGTTTTCAGAATTTGAAACGAAGTTGTAATTCGGGCTCCTTTTGAATTGAATGCATTCATGTTTGGAATTTTTCACTGCTGTTTCTTCAGATATTCTAACAGTAAGCATACACGAATGGTTTTGGTGTAGCATTTTGAAGCAAAGACTCTACTTGTTATATATAATATATACTCCTGTGTGTTGTCAGGTTGGTGTCACGTTGCTGAAGCGACAGAGGAAGGCCCGGAGGTGAAGAGAACAAGCTAGGGGTCCTCCCAGACAGCAGGGGGCAGCAGCAGGCATGCAGGACTCCGCCTCTGACAGCAAGATGGCAAAACAGGTTAGCACGATGCTAATTGGACTGTTAAAAAGTTGCTGAAATCACAGAATTACCAATGTTTGGGTAAAGTAAAAAAAAAAAAAAACACAATATACAGAGTGTTAGCTTTTATTTTTTAAGTTATTTAAGTGGTTGCAGCTGTGTAAACAAGAAATCACCATATCATCAAAACTTGCACACATTGTAAATAATACAACTGCCAAAAATGACAGTTTAAGGGAGGGAAGTGATCAATTGATAGTAATTAATTGTTTCCTTGTAAATATAACTGTGACTGTGTCATTTAAATCCAAAAATATCTAAATGTATGTGAATAAAATTATTCAATCAGACGTGCCAACACAATAGATGCAATTTATGATGTTAGCATAGCATTTTCCAATTGAAGTTCCATTATTTTATGTATAAAATTAAAGATTTTTGAAGGTTTCTTCACTGTTAAAAAGTATTTTTTGAAGTTTCAGGTCAGATATATCAACCACATTTCATATTTCCTCTTCGCCAGTCTAAACAATCAACTGTATCAATTGTTTATCATAGAAGCTAATGTTAGCATGGCAGTTGTGTTTCTTTTTTTTTTTTTAGCTAGCAGGAGTTACTGGTTGTTAAGAACTAATGCTACTTTGAATCTGTCATGTTGTGTGTTTGCTGCAACATATTTTAACTGTAGAATATTTTGTAGTGTTAAAACTTGCTTAAAAATAAGCCGTTTTCAGCTAATTTTAACCTGCACAAAACCAGTGTGAATCACAAGCCTCGTCTTTTAGTGATCTAAGAATATCATTGCTCTGCAGTTATATTAATATACTGGGTTCGTCAAAACAGGCCTTTGGGTCTTTTATATAATGATGATAACAATGATTATGATGAAGTTTCATCTGGAGTAATTAACTCACAATATTTCTTGATATTGCAACAGTTTTCCCTGGTTCAAAATGATGTTGTTAAGCAGTTATGTTTTATTTCTGGTTTCTTTTTTGGCTTGTTTACTGAGTAACCTGCTAGGGATGTCAAAATACCAGAAATGTAATTTTCTCTAACAATACAACTTAAATTTTGATTTTTACAGCAACAACAACATGAAACAAACAAAACAAAACAAAGAAATAAATCTATTTTAGCATGAACTGTTCAGTTAAAAAATTGGAATGAAGCCTTTACATTGTAATTAAAAAGACATTACTATTTAAAAAAGAGAAAAAACAGCACTTTCTATGGTGGGATAGTATTTCCACTACAGTGTCCAGCTGAATAATATTTAAAAAAAGAATGTGAAGAAAAAAAATCAAAAATAGGCCAGTTGTAAATGAATATATGAAAAAATGTTATCATTATAATAAACTGCGAAATGTAGGCTTTAATACAAAAAACACTGTGTTTAGAAAGTCAGTCATCTACTTTACTTGTAAAGACTTTGATATGGGTTTATGTCATATTTTCTGAGTCACTGAAAAGCTTCCAATATACTTGACGATGTGTGTGTTGGTCTAATCTGCGTCTGTCTGCAACATCCTCCTAATGCTCATATTATGGAAAGACCATTAGACATGCATGCTTTCTGCTATATGTTGACAGGCTGAATCGTAATATGAGTAACATACACTGTAGCCGGACTGAGTCACTGAGACGTCATCCATTGGTTTGTGGATTATCGTTTTGAAGCCTTAAGTTTGGAATTTAGCTTCATCCCAACAGACAGAATTTGATTTTATTGTCTATTTTACTGTAAATGGGACCATAATTTACAAAATAAACATTATGCTATATTTAATAAGTCTTGAAACTAATGATTGAAACCATAAACTCTTTAGGAAAACGTTTATTGCAATAAAAATTCAAGTAAGAAGTAGGGTTATGTTCTCATAGATGTATATACTGTTTCACTTTGCAACCTGAAAACCAGCAGGAGACCTTTTCAGACCTAGAGGCTACGTCCATCTTTTATATAGAATCTATAACAAACTAATGCTGTCAACAGCAGGTAGCTCACATTGTAATCTACCTGCCACAAGTCATAGCAAACCCGCGGCTCTGCCTGCACTTGCCGATGCCATTTACAATCTCCAGTAGGCGAACTATGACAGCTGCTGTACTTTTGGTACCTTTAGAATCATACAAAAAAAAGCATCATCACGAATTCTGTTATAAAACTGGTTCCTGATTATCGCTTCTAGCGGCATCCGTAGTGATGACTTCAATTACTAGGACACTTATGGCAGATGTTTCAGTATTTCAGTATACTGCACAAAATCCAGTATCTATTAAAGCCACAATGCTGACTTTGTACTGTCAGCTTTTGCTCTACTCCCTGCATCCTTTGTGATGTTTGCCCAGGAGGGATAATAGAATGTGAGACTAATAGTATTTTAATTAAAGAAGAGGATTTAAAATGTAAAAACGTGCTCTTATCTCAAGGTCCTGACTGGTGAGTTTTAACAGATGTATCTACAAATGTGTATTGAATTGACTGTCCTTGCTTTTTTTGATTCTTTATATATAAAGGAACAGAACTCCAAGCACCTCGATGAGCACAGAGAAACAGATGACATGTCTGAGAAAACATCACCAAACAAGAACCTCAAGTCTCCCCAAAAGGGCTCCAAACGACTTAAAACTGCCCCCTTCAAAGTGACCCTGCTGGATTCCTCCGAGTTCGAAGGAGAAGTTGAGGTAAGCACAATAGAAAGCAATTTGCATTAAGACATTTTCTGGAATTAGGCTTTACACGCTTTGAGCAAACCGCTGAAAAAAGTGCCATTATTCTTTTGCTTTTGTTGTTATTTTCCTATGTGGGTATTTGTGTGTGTTGTGTGGTGCTGCACAGAGCGGATAAAAGGGGCAGAGAGAATAAAAGAGAGGGTGCCGTGCTGAGAGCTCACCAGGGGGGTGAAAGCCAAAGAACTGTTACATATTTCTGTAATACACACAGTGGAACAAAAAAAAAATGGTGCAGCATAAAAGTCTTCATTCCACTCAAGGTATCTGCTGTCATTACTCCAGCAGTGTGAAATAGGGCATTTCCCACTTGCTGAGAAAGGAATCTGCATGCATAAGAGAAGAGAAAAAAGATAGATGTAGGTACATTTCCTTAAATAAATGCACAGCATCAAGTCGAAGTTTTTGCAGGTTTTATGCATAGCAGCAGGATACACCTCTGGCAGAGCAGATTTGTCTTTTTTATTCTGAAATCTTTGTACAGAATTGTGAAGGAAAGAATTTATACCCACTTACTTGACTATACAGAGATAGAAGTTATTTTGTTGCAAGTCCAACTTTTAATTTCACTAAGAGAATCTATCTAGAAAAACACATAAATTCAGCACATCGTGTAACTAACATATAGTTAACTTAGCTTGTTTGTTTCTGAGAGATAGACAGACTGCTGAAAACCTTAATATAAGAGCAATTTGAGATCATATAAGACAGAAATCGAACTAATATGAATTTGTGCAGCAATCGCAAGTGATCAGTTCTGTGCAAATACCAGTGTGGCCTGCTTTAGGTACAATTTTCATTCACCAAATAGCTGCTAATGGTACTTTATTGTTGCCTAAAACGACCAGTAAAGTGCCAATTTTATATTAAACTCTTTAAAAGTGATGGAAAAGCTTTCATTGTCAACATTAGAATTAACTAGGTTTGGTTAAAGCGATTAACATCTGCCTGTATTTAACTCTGCATACAAGAAAAATAGTTTAATGTAGTAAAGAAAAAGAAAAAACACATGTAAAAACAATAGCTGTGTTTTTACAGGGGCTATGTACAGTCATTCTTTTTACTCTGTGGTTTGGATTAGGTAAGTGAGATACAACATGTTAATCACTGATACTATACTATATATATACTGTATATTTATATACAGTATATCATCGTAGATCTTGGAGTGCAATTTCAAACTAATCATAATTGAATAAGGGTTAATCATATTAATGTTCTCCACAGTAAGTTGTTTTGGTATCAGTACTGGTTTTATATTAGCATTATTAGTAGAAAACCCTCTGAATATGTTCTACTGATTGGTCCCTTGTCCCCAAAAACAGG
This sequence comes from Amphiprion ocellaris, assembly GCF_022539595.1. Classification (NCBI taxonomy): domain Eukaryota; kingdom Metazoa; phylum Chordata; class Actinopteri; family Pomacentridae; genus Amphiprion; species Amphiprion ocellaris. The sequence continues at coordinate 14,801,819 of NC_072770.1, forward strand.
CCTCAGCACAGGCTGCTAAATGGATGTTAAGAAATCCATAGTTATTACATGATTGCAAGCCAGGTGCAGTCAAGGAGCAAATAGAAGAGCAATGTTATTACGAACCAGCCCCTAGGATAGTTGCAGAGTGCATACGTGCATGGACCTTTGTGTGTGTCTGTGATAACGGGGGAAGGTGCTTTTTATTTGCAAGTGTGTGTGTGTGTGTGTGTGTGTGTGTGTGTGTGTGTGTGTGTGTGTGTGTGTGTGTGTGTGTGTGTGTGTGTGTGTGTGTGTGTGTGTGTGTGTGTGTGTGTGTGTGTGTGTGTGTGTGTGTGTGTGTGTGTGTGTGTGTGTGTGAGAGGTAAGACCATCAGGAACTTTTTTTTCAGTGCTGTGAAAACATTCTGGAATGCACTTGGGCCTTTTCCACATCGTAACAATAGTTTGCCTTATAGTTACAAAAGCTTTTGTGTCTGAAGTGCGCTTCCTGTATATTCACCCGCCCTTGCAGCAATGACAGTCATTGCCAGGGAAGGATGTACAAAGCAAGAGTTTGGCGAGAGACTCAGACCTCCAGGTCATGGACAGGTTTGTTGCTGCTTCCTGTTGGTAATTGGTGGGGTGGAACTTCATGCCTGCCATATCTGAACCTCCCTTATGCTTCCAGGAGTTGGTAATAATAGTGTTGTGAGAAAACAGGCCACACTCTGGGAGGGTTTTCCCTGGAGGAGGTGCCGTATTCACGGGTTAATTAAGTCTCTTGTCATGGATGCATGGCTGAGCGTCCCCGCGGTCCTGGAACACCACGCCTTTACCCAGTTCTCTCCTCCAGCCTCCTCCCCTCTGAAACATGGTCAAGCCTGGCTGGGCCCTTGTGTTGAACAGAACTATTTTGGGTGGAACTGAGTTTTGCGTACTGTTTAGTTGTCTTTTTACATTGCCAAAATACGATCTGGGGGTTTCCCGTGTCCATTCAGGTGGTAAAACTGAGATTATTATTTTGCACCTGACTGTTTAATTGCTCCAGAGCAGAAAGCTAATAGGCTGGATCATCTTGGTCAAGGCTTGTTAAGACTCCAAATGCTGATTTGCTTATTTAAATCTGCCTCTGATATCACACAGCGTTCTGTTGCTGTACATTATAAGTGCTCCACAAGTGTTGCCCCACCATTCACTCACACACACTGGCAAAAAAAGAAAAACATTTTCAAGCTCTATCCTTGAGATATTAAGAAACAAGACAGCAGAGGGATAATACTGCATCCGTTTCCCTGGCAACTGCTTGCTCCAACTCCCTGTCACTTCACAAAGTAGGCTCAAGGGGAGGAGGTACGACAAGTAAGAGTATAAAACTGTATATATGTGGTTAAGTGTTAGGTTTAAACAGTAAGGATGAAGTGAAGTGTTTAACCTTGGTACAGTCCGTATGTTATGCTAGACGACGTAGATGATGACAATAGATGCAGACAGCCAGGGTTTAATACATAACGAACCTCAGGAACCAATCCTATCAACCTGTGGAGTACGTGAAGTTGGCCTTTCAGTTTCACAGGAGAGCCAGAAAAAAGGCACATGTTGTTTTTGGTTGCAAAGTTGGAAAGGTAAAATTGTCAGCAATCTTTATCCAACATAAACAACACATTGTGAGCTGTCTGATAAAGTAGTAAAAGTGAAAGTTCATCTATTCCTGTTACATCAGGAACACATGAAATATGACAGTACTTCAAAATGTTCTTTGATGCCACGTGGAAACAAGGGGCACAACTCCCATTTGGGGGCATAGCTGTATATTATAAAGCCTTATATCACTGTCCACAAAAACTCAACTGTTGGAAGCAATAAAAGAAAAAAAGGAGAGGAACGCTTTAAGCCGGCTGCTGTTGCTACCAAGACAATGCGTCAATCCACTTAGCACAGGTGGCAGATGCAATGAAATGTGGCTTTCAAGTGTTGCAACCATGAATCTTTCTCCCCCAACCTGCACCATCTGACTTCTATCTGTTTCCCAAACTGAAATCCCACTTGTGTGTTTGCCATTTTCATGCTATTAAGGATTATCCAGAGCCTCAAGATGTGACCTTCTTGTGCAAAGAGATAATTATGCCTGAACATCGGTGGACTAAGTGCATTCAAGTGACAGGAGACTATTTTGAAAAATAACGCAAGAACAGTCTTTCTCCTGTGATGTTTTCTGGTGAGGCAGAGAACCGTTTGAAGAGCCCTCGTCGTTTACCATTCTGGCACATCCACTTGCAGGCCACCCTGTGCAATTTGCTCTTGTTGTTGTTCTTCTTTTTCTTTGGAATCAGCGTCCTGTTTGAACATGTGTGGCCTAATTTCTCAACTGTTAGAACATGAAACTGGTTGGTAGTGACAGAAGTGGGGACTCATTTACATACTCTAAGACCCACACATAGTAAAGGCAGAAATAGTATAAAATTACACCTAAGCCATTTTAAGTCATGAAGGGATTACTTCATGGAAAATACAGTAATTTTTATAAGTCAGAGATGAGTTTTTGGGGTTTAATGAATGCCAGGAGAAGAACTTTAACATAGTTCTACTGTGTTCTATATTTAACAGTGGCATATGAGCCATGCATAAATTGATTATGTTGCCTCAACAACATAATCAATTTATAGGCTGCACCGCACAGCCTTATGAATACTCTATATAGACTAGGCATGTTTGAAACATATACAGTCTATGGTTTGGAGTCAAACCAAATGGGTTTAGAACCTGCAACCTTGAAGTTGGGAGGATTGAATGCTGAACCAACATGACAACTTAATTGGTTGCTACCATTTCAGCTTTGAATGGTGAGTCCACCTTAATTTGGATGAGTTGCAGTGACATTCTGTATAAACATTCATTTTCAGCAGATGATTCATCCCAGTGATTTTTGTCATCACCAGACTTTTCCTCTAGTACCACCATTAGATTGACAGTTTTTAGTAAAATATTTTGCCGTCCTCTGTATTGATTGCTACTAAATGTAGTACAGACAGTGGCTTATTTTAATATCTACTGGATGGATTCGAATAAAATTTGGTACGCACTTTCCCAGAGGAAAGGTGCTTTAGTGGGTCTCAGACTTTTCTTGTACTGTTACCAGAAAGTTGCATTTTTCAGTTCCATTTATTCCATCAGGGCTGCGTGGTGACTCAGTTGTTAGCACCGTAGCCTCACAGCTTCACTGGTTTGCATCCTGGTCTGGACCTGGGATGTTTCTGTGTGGAGGTTTTTATTTATTTTATTTTATTATCCCTTATTAATCCCACGAGGGGAAATTCTGATTTTCGCGTATCTCCCCAATTGGGAGAGTCAGAGCGACAGGTCAGCCATGGTACAGCGCCCCTGGTTAAGGGCCTTGCTCAAAGGCCCAACAGTGGCCACATCGGGGCTTGAACCTCTGACCTTCTGATCAGTAGTCCAGAGACTAAACCGTTGCGCCACCACTGGCCCTGGTTTTCATCGGGTTCTCCGGTTTCATCCCACAGTCCAAAGACATGCTGAGATTAATTGGTAATCCTACGTTGTCCATAGCTGTGAATGTGAGTGTGTTTGGTTGTCTGTCTCTGTGTGTGGCCCTGTGATAGACTGGTGACCTGTCCAGGGTGAACCCTGCCTTTGCCCTTAGTCGGTTTGGATAGGCTTCAGTCTCACCGCAACCCTACAGAGGATTAAGCGGTATATAGATAATGGATGGATGGATCTGTTCCATCAGCATTGTATTTTATGTTTGATACTATTAGAAGATGTTAGCATGCTGGTTTTCTGAGCTAATTTGGTAACCATTACCTGTTTACAGTGTTAGCATGCTGATGTTAGCATTTAGCTCAAAGCACTGCTTGGACATGAGTAGCTCAGACTCTTAGTGGTCATGTCCAAGTGTTTCTTTCAGCTCTAAGATGGTTTGGTTGCTTTGACTTGAAATAGTCACAGAAAGTGAAATGTTCCTCCAGACATTATTTTTAATATTAATATTGTGATAGATTGTAGGATTTCATACAAATACTCAGAGACTAGTGGAGTTCAGGAACTTGTCACCTGAAGGTGAAAGGAAGTATCTGTTGAATGCTCACCTTACTTTCTGTCAATAGTAGAATAAATCTCTGCCCACAGTGGCAAAGACCAATTTTCCACAGCATTTCATTCTACTTTCACTATCAAGTGTTTGATGCAGAGTGACTGTGACACAACACTGAAAGACTGTGTTCAAAGCCAGAGAAGCTTGAAAGGCCCAGATGTCTAATGGAGTCTGATAGTGTATTGGTGAGGCACTTCTTGCTCAATAAAACCTAACTGTAGCAGTAATAGATACTTATGTATGTATGGTATTTTAGTAACAGAAAAAAATCTTTCCTGTTTTTTTTTCCATGTTCAACTTTTGTGTCATGTACACTTGTCTTTTCAGAAACATTCCAAAGGACAGACTCTGATGGATATGGTGTGTGAGCATCTTAACCTGTTGGAGAAGGACTACTTTGGTCTGACCTTTGCCGACACAGACAGCCAGAAGGTCAGTGAATTGTGTACCGCAATAACCTCCTGAGAAAATTTAGTGCATAAACACATTGCTCACTGAACAATCTGTATTCCTCTCACTTGTTGGTTTGGTCGGCTCTCTCAGGGGCACACTATCCATCATTCAAAAGATGAATGGAAAATGGAAATTTCCATGCTCACACTGGGCCAGGACAAAAGCCATTTGAATAACTTGTGCAGCTGAAGATGAAAAAATGCCTACTCTACTCATTGCAAGATGCATATATGAAATTTTCTTCAAGAAATATTCTTTAGAGGCAGAAATAATTTCATGGGGTTGTTAAACCTTAATGGACTGAAGCCAAGAGCCACAGTTTAGGAAAATTTGAAGACCTAAGAAGAAATGTTAGGTCATAATGACTTCACTGGTTTCTCCATCTTTCTCTCATAACCATGGTATGTTAAAGGGTGAGCAGGCTAGGAAACTAATAGCACATAGCTAAATGTGCCAAATGTGCTTTCATTTGTAATGAAAGTGTTGAAAGTGAAAAGGAGAATGAAAGCTACTTAGCCCTTAGTGGCATAGCCAGGTTTTGAGATGCGCATTTTGCAGTATGTTTTTTATGGTGCTTGCAGCTCTCACGTGTTACATTTTACACCTGTATAATTGATTTTTGGCTACTTCAGGGATAGCATAGCATGCTATCAACACAAGATTGACATCTTTGGACTGTATAAAGATAATATTCTGAACACTTCAGCAAACAGCTTCCCATTTACACATCTATGAGACACAACATCAGTCAATCCACCTTAATTCACCAAATTTTAAAAAAAAAATCTGCCTCTTAGGATATATGTTTTATTATTGATGGAATATCAGAGTAGACAGAAACATTGACTTTTTTGACCACATTTACACCATCATATAACTGATATGATATGACATCACCCCTCTTTAGGAATTTTTTACTCAAAAACTAATGTTATCCATGACCCTAGACTTTACAAATGTTAGCCCAATCAGTCACCACTTACAAAAAACAATCTGTTAAATTGGAGATGGCCGGGTGTGGGGCGTTTTGTGATTTGAGGCGGAATGACCCATCAGTGCTAATTTGGGATTGCATTTTTTAAGGTATTTAACCAATTAAGGTCTAAAATTCACTCTCCAGCTAGCTCTGGCCTGTTAAAAGCTAATTGCTGTTTGCTCACTAGCTAGTTCCTGGCTTGTCTACCTTTTGGTGGCATACATTAGGTTTATGACTGCTGTTTTGTTGAAATTAGCTGCCTCTTGTGACCGGAAACAAGGCTGATGAGTGTGCAGAGAGAACCTAAACAATAAAGTTGTGCAATGTAAAACCAAACCAACTGCAGAATTCTCTGTTGGTTTATCTTCATGAGCAGTGCCTTTGACATTACCTGTAATTATTTTCTCCATTGTTAATATAAAAGTATTGCTTAGTGTAGCATTAATGTCTTGATAGCTCATCTCAGAGAGCTCATGCCCCATGCAGCCCCACTACAGCAGCCTGCGCTCGACCCCTGCACCGTCAGACATTGCCACAACACAACACAAAAGACATATTGACTCCATAATTGTTGTCCAAAAATATTGCTGAAAAAATAAATGTAGAGAAAAATGACTTAATAGAACACTGCAGAAGAAAAAGGCCTCCATGAAAACTGTTAACAGCTCTGTACAAAATCTCAAAGTCTTGGAACATAAAAGCATAACAGTTTGCATGGCTAAACACTGCTCGAGAAAGAGAAAACATGTTTTTTTGTTTGGTGATCTGACCCTTTAAGCTTCATTGTCTTCCTCTTTTTTCACCCCAGGTGTGTGTTCCTAGACTTCTGTTTGACTTTTCTTTTTTGCAGACACGCCGAGTCTTTGATTCTTTAGTTCTGTCAGCTGAGGCTTGGTTGTTTATGTTCCTAATAAATGTGTTCCAACATTAAACTCTTAGCAACTCACAAATCATCTTGACATTTTACAGTGAGGGGCTGAATATTGTTTGTAGCTGATTGTTGTTGCTGTATTAAGGTGAACAGACCAGGCTTATTAACATATAATCATGTAATGACACTGAACTGATGGGTTCTAGCTGTCAGCTCACATGAGAGCTCTTTGTGTGATGTGTGATGTGGGTTTTGGGTTTTGATTGAAGTGAGCCTCCCTAAGGGCAGGTATGTTATTGCACAACAGGCTACAGAGGAACCCCTACTCTTTTGAAGACATGAAAGATGACAAGACTAAGTCCCTTTAAACATCTGGAGCATATTGTCTGTCTTCATCATTAGCTTGTGGATGCTTTGTCAGCTCACCTGCCGTCACTTGATGTCTTTAAGATGGCAGGAGCTGTGGACGGAGTGTGACCTCGACCTACACGGACAGGTTAACTGAGGTAACCTGAAGGCCTGAAGTTCAAATATTTTCCTCTCTCTGGGTGTAGGTGAGGCTACAGCTTAGATCAATATGACAGTCTCATCAAAGACAGGCTTATTGGGGTGCAGGTTGAGCCTTCTGTCTGGAGAAGTTGCTGATTGGTTCACCAAACAAGCCCGAGAATTGAAATGCCATTTCAGATGCCCTTTCTCCGTCTCAGTCGGGGGAGACGGGAATTAATTAATGATTTGCTCTCCAGTAGAACATTTATTCTGTGTGATTGCTTTATGAACGAAGGTTCCAAAAGCAAGAGTGAAGCCTTGGAATGGCCAGTGATTAAAAGTTCTTCCTGCTTTTTCTGCAGAGAAAAGCAAATCAGCGGAGAGCACCTTATTAATTGAGTGCTCCTTGCCCTCGCTGATATAAGACAGATTCGGGGGGACGATAAATGCCTGCGGCTCTTTAAAGTCTTTAGCAGCCTGATTAACCACTGGAGGAAGAGTGTGTGTTTCTGCTTGTGTATGTGAGTGAAGATAAATTGTCAGAGAGGCTTGCATTTTGCCCATCATGGCCACAGGATTGTGCTGTGCTGCATAAACCCTTCATGCTCCTGGTTCCATTCTGACTGCTGTAACACCAGCTGCCAAAAAGACTGTCAGCATTAATAAGCAGCTGCTGTGTGGTATTTAGCTTAGCTCTCTGCACCACAGGAAGCTCTCAGAAATATGTTGCATGCAGAAAACACGTGCGTTTGTGTGTAGAAGTGGTGTCACAAAGAATTACATCTCTTGATTTTAGATTTGTTGATAGAAACACTAAAATGGTACCACAACAAAAAACTGAAACATTCAGAAAAGTATTGGACTTAAAGATGACAGAATATGGTCAGTAAGGTACGGTGTGATGTGAAAAGAAGCCATAAAACAACAGGAATGAATTAATGCACCACAATGAGCTCATGCATATGAACATCAAACTAGAAGTGGAGGAATGTTCACATCTCTCTACCTTCACATCTCAAACTGCTGCTAATAAATGTGTAAATCCTCTCAAAGATAAGTGACAACTAAAGCTGGTCCTCAATATTCAACCATTCAGATATTCATTCTTCAATATTCATTCTTCAATTTTGGTATCCAGATATTCATATTTGTCTGCTTTGTCTTTCTGCACATTCTTCTATTATGTGTGTACTTTTTTATTACACTTTTAAAATGTGAAAGAAACAGTTGTTCAACCACTGTGACAATGATTTTCTCATTTTCATCGTCTTCTTTTGTGGTTCTTGGTGGAGCAACACTGTGTTTTCTTCTCTAGCTTGTAACATTGACTATTTTTACTGATTCCAAACCAGTTAGCAACTACTCTCTTCTTTAATCCTCTCTGTTAAGCACCAAGATGGCTGTCTTCTTCTACTCTCACAGTTCTCTTCTTTAAGGCATTATAGATTGATAATTTGGTTTATCTGTTGACTTGATATAATTATGCAGGTTATGCACAAAATAAAGGCACCACAGAAATAGTTTTGGGTAATCTAGTGTGAATTTTTAAATGCTTTTAGCTTCAATACATCGTTTTTGTGAACGTGATTGTATGTATGTATTGAATTCTTAGAGTTTTTCATGTTCTCGAGAAGATACTGTGAATATTTAACTATAATGCTAAAATTCTGAACAAAATTATCAATGATTAACATCAGAAAACAACAGGTGATCTATTGTATGTTGATTATATTGATTTATTTATGTTTAATAACCAGTTTAAAACTGTATTTGTCACAAAATTTCGTATCGTGCACATTATAAGTACAAGGCCATTTTAGGTAACAGAGTGAAACAAACACGAACAAGTGCAATAAGTGGAGTGACAGGCAGTGAAAGATTGCATGAAACCTGCTGAATTTAAGACTGATGAACATTTAAAAAATTGCAAAGCCCCATTGGAACCAAAATTTCTCCTGTCTACTACTATTTTAAGTGGTAAGAATATGAGATATGTCAATGCTCGAGTTAAATCTACTCTGCATGTTTGAGCACCTCAGCAGGAAAAGGCTCTTTTTTTCTTTCTTTTTTAAAAAATTTACCATATGGAGAGGCTTTCATTAGGAACACTGATGGCAATTAGAGCAAAATGTGACACTGTGGTGCACATTAGCCTTGTTTCCAGTTTGCACTGTGTGAATTCTGCCTTCTGTCTTACAGAACTGGTTGGACCCCTCCAAGGAGATCAAGAAGCAGATGCGCAGTGAGTGGTTTTTCTAAGTAGCTTTAGTAGATGAATGTTTTAAAATTCAATTAGCACAGACATAAAATTGGGTTTGCTCGAAAATTCAACTGCAAGTTTTGTGTTAACCTGTTAGGTACAATTTCAAAACTGTCTTCTAATTAGCATTTTTCTATTACACTGTATATATTTAGGCTTCCAGCTCTCATTATAATCTCTCTGCAGATGCTCCGTGGCACTTTGCCTTCTCTGTCAAGTTCTACCCTCCAGACCCCTCCCAGCTCACAGAGGATATTACCAGGTAGCAGACACACACACACATTTCTACAATATGAACAGCTGTAACTCCTCTAGCTGTGCTGTCAGATACTCTTCACAGTTAATCAAAGAAGAAATTGCTTACACATGTCAGCTCGGCAGCTGATTTCCCTTTTTTATTTTCCCAGTGATGTGTGTTTACATGAAAGTATTGTAACAGTTCTCATGGCATATTTGTCCTGGTGTCAAAGCAAACCAAATCCCTCTCTCCTTTTCAAGGATTAGCTCTGGAATGGTACTAACTACCATGGATTAAGTACGCTGAATACTTGTTGGAGCTTGCTTTGGCTCAGGCCTGTTTGACTGCCAACACTCCCTCCTTTCCTTCCTTTGTCTCATCTGACAGATACTACCTGTGTCTGCAGCTGAGGGATGACATGCTGTCAGGTCGGCTGCCATGCTCGTTCGTCACTCACGCCCTCCTGGGCTCCTACACGGTTCAAGCCGAGTTGGGAGACTATGACCAAGACGACCACGGCTCCGACTACGTCAGCGATTTCCGCTTTGCTCCCAATCAGACTCGTGAGCTGGAGGAGAGAGTGATGGAGCTCCATCGAAACTACAAGTACTGGACATGCTGTTTTTTAAATCAGACTTTCATGTAGCCACAAATCTCTTAGGATGAGTTTTCTGTTGTGTCGAAACACTCCGTCATGCATATGGCTCATAGATGCCATCACATTACCATACCATCTGTCATTGAGATGCACACAGTATGAGCCAATGTGAGAACACTTTCTCAGCTAGAAGGTCTGATTTGGCATTGCTTTTTGGCACACGTCCAAACATAATGGATAGACGAGAGGAATTTTGAAGTGCATATAACAAGCATTAAGCATATCACCAAAATAATTCTGCTTTTACTCAATATTTTGGGTTTGTTATTCAAAAAAGCCTGTTTTTGTTGGTTATGGATATTATTATTATTTTGCCCTTAGGGGGATGACTCCAGCAGAAGCTGAGATTAACTTCTTGGAGAATGCGAAGAAGTTGTCCATGTATGGAGTAGACCTGCATCACGCCAAGGTCGGCTGTTTCCAAAGTGATTTGATGAAAGTAGGTTTCAAGAATGAATACAGTGTTTCTTATGAATAATTTTGACCTGTGTCTGCTGCAGGATTCTGAAGGGATTGAAATAATGCTGGGCGTTTGTGCCAATGGCCTGCTGATTTACCGTGATAGGCTGAGGATCAACCGCTTTGCATGGCCAAAGATCCTCAAGATTTCATATAAAAGGAGCAACTTCTATATCAAGATAAGACCTGGGGAGGTAAGTATAGTGATGGAGAATAATTAAAAGGGCATGCTATCTATTTTACACATAAAGCTTATTAGTGAAGGTTAATGACTGTGGTGTTAGAATGATGTGCAATGTGAGGAAAGGTCTAACAAAGAGATCTGATAGAGTTGCATTATGGGAAATTCAGAGCTCTTTTGGGGCTTAAATGACTCTCAGATTTAAATTTCTGATCTATGAATGTCCGGGCCTCTTCTGCTTAGATTTTGACTGTTTTTATTGAAGTGCCATATAAATTACCAAAGAATATTAAAAGATATGCATCTTCATTTTGTTCCTGAGAGTTAGATGGAAAGATTGATATGACTTTCATGTCTGTACATTAAATATGATGTTTCAGCCAGCAGTGGGTTAGTTTGGCTTCATACAAAGACTGGAAGTGTGGAAATGACAGATTGTGGTTATATATAATTCTGTCTCTGTCTGGATAACATGTAATTCCCCGTGAAGCCATAATGTTTTGTTTGTACATTTGTAGCATGTAGAGATACAACATGTTCATTACTGAGGTGCTAGTAGGTGGATCAAGTTCAAGGCATGCTAGTCATTTCTCCTCTTCCCCAGAATCACTTACATATGTAGCTTACACTTTCTAGAAGATGATTAAACATATGTCAACATATTACTAAAACATCAGAAAATAAAAGCTCATATTCTGTTACAGCTTTCACTGTTGAATGCTACAGCAGAAATGATTGGGTAATCAGTTGTGCTACAAACTGCTTGCACAGATTCTCTTCCTTATTCCTCCCCAGCTTTGCTCTTTTGCGTGGTCAGGGTGTATATTTTGACTCTGCTCATTGTGATGTGCGGTGCTGCAGCTTATCCTCCATGCTGAGCCTCGGTGTGTCAGGCCGTCTGGGCAGGACTCAGTCAAGTGACAGAGCCGCACAGTGAGCCTGTGATCGAGCCAAATAAAGAACCCCTTTAACAGAGCTGCTGCAGCTGCAGCCACAGCCAGAACAGAGGGATAAAGAGTATAAATATAGAGCCATGAAATGGTTTTCCCCCCATTTGCTCCCAGCATCTGAACATCGGATATTGTCTTTACTAGTTCTGATCTGCTGTTTCTGTCCAGTTGGCAAAACCTATGTTTAAATGCATTTTCTTATATATTGACATTTTGTAGCAATAGTGTTTATGCAAGCACAAAGCAACAACTGTTTGTATTGATTGAGTTCAGTGTTCATGTATGTAGGTACAAGATGTTCCATATGTATGGATTTTTATAAATGAGTGTATTATGTTGGCCTAAATCTTAGTCTGCTACAAAGTAGCCTTCAGTACAACAGAGTAAAAACACTGGTGCCGTACCCAACCCTCAACTTCTTCACAATTTTCTCTGTCTCCCTGTTTTATCTCCCCTTCAGTATGAACAGTTTGAAAGTACGATTGGTTTTAAGCTTCCCAACCACAGAGCTGCCAAGAGGCTTTGGAAGGTCTGCATCGAACATCACACCTTCTTCCGGTACGAATCGATCCGCTCTCATGGTTGGAGAATTTATCGTTCCATGGCCCATCAAGACAAACCAAACAGTTCCATGTGCACAGCTTCATTACGTGCAGCCACCCTCAGGCTACAATCATAACTACCTTGGCTTTGCTAGTGATCTTATGATGAATACGGATTTAACGTTACATGAGTGTGTAGGAGCTAAGAGCTCACACAAACAAGGACTGAGAAGTAACATTATCTATTTAACCAGCATAGAAATGGCACTTATATGAATAGATCTTTATGCTATGTTAAATAGTCAGCTGGTCAAAGATGCTTGTAATGTGGTTTTCTTGTGACAGCAGATACTCATGCAGAAAAATGATCAGTAATGATTTCTAGGATCCACAATGTGACAATTAGAAAATTAACTCTCAAACACAAAGTGCATTTGTGGACTAAATATTGTGAAGCAAGAAAAATGTGTGAATAGTTGTAAATAAATCAATGAACAAATAACTTCAGACATTGAGATGCACAAGAAGCTTTTCCAACTTGTGTCTGAAATGTACTGTATGTTTAGAACACTGACATTTTTTCAAGTTTGGCTGTATTTGTAAAATTTATTTTACAGTTGCTCAAATTGATTTGTATTTATTTGTATATTGAAAATGCCTGTATTGCTCCTACTGTCTTTGCTTGGATGTGGATGAAAACATTTGCTAATTACAGTTTTTGTCTTTGCAGGTTGGTTTCTCCAGAACCTCCTCCGAAGGGCTTCTTGGTGATGGGTTCAAAGTTTCGATACAGCGGAAGGACTCAAGCTCAGACCAGGCAGGCCAGCGCTCTCATAGACCGGCCAGCTCCTCACTTTGAGCGTTCTACCAGCAAGAGGTACCTTCTGTCCAGGAGTTTGGATGGAGGTGAGAACAACAGTACTGGATCTGTTTATGAAATGTCTGAACATGTTGTGCTTGGAGGTAGACCTTTACAGAAATAGTTAGATGTAACCAGGAGATAAAAGCACTTAACTTAGCGTGGAGACTGGAAGAAGCAGGGGAAAAAAAGCTAACAAAAATCCAACGATCAGCCCCACTGATTGGTAAAATCTGTACAAAAACTGAAATGGAAAATGATAAATTGCAGTTGCAGAGGGTTTTGTGTGCTGGATTGTTTCTTAGCAAGATGCAATGACTCTTGTGAAGGCACCAGGAGGTCACTGCTCCTTATCTTTTGCTTTTATGTTTGTACAGAGCCTCTAGTCTATATGTAAAGCTAAGTGTTTATCTCAAGCACAGACACGAGATTGGTATTGATTGTGTCATCTTAGTCTCGGCAAGAAACCAAATAAGCGTCTTTTACCATTTTAATTGAACTCTTCTGGCTTGTCTCTGATAATAATTTACATCTTTGACCAACAGAGTTCTCACGGCCTATGTCAGCCATGTGTGAGAACCACGACGGCCTGTCCCATCGCAGCATCAGCGAACAGCGACGCCTCCACAGCCCCTCTGTGGACGAGCAAGAGACGGAGCTGGAGCCCAGTTTGGAGCAGGATGAAGAGGACAAGGACCAAGAGCAGAGCCAGGACATGGAGCAGGACCACGACGGCAATGTGACTCCAAGCAAAAAGAAAGAGATCATGGTAGTAAAGATTTCCTGATGGACTGTGACATTTAATGAGTTTCTGTTGAGATAAAGGTGATTATATTTAAATGACAGAAGGTCCGAATGCAGGGAGTTTTAGTCAATATGTCGACAGCTCTGGCTTTGGTGCAGAGAGATGGCAGGGACTGCTGAGGTAATGATGTAAATAGGTGCAGTGCAAGCTTGTCAGAGCAATTGAGGTTTATCCAGCATGGGCATAATGTGGTGGCTTTAGTGGATTTAGCATTTACTAACTCTTCTCCTTTCACTCCTATTCGCTCAGGCTTACATGCCCAGGCTTACACTCTGCACTGCTCATAAATCCCACTAACAGTTTTACAGTTTTAACCTTTTCTCATTATCCTGAGAAGTACAAACTCAAGCCTAGCCTATTAGTGCTAACATGCCTTTTCTGTTTTTTTTTAACCCTTTGCTGGCATTAAGGAGGAGGCTGGGTCACCAGTTGACAGTAAACAGGAGGTATTTGGTGTCTACCAATTTGGTCTGTCTGTCTTTCTGCCGTACTGTCTTTATCAACCCATTGTGATTTCTTCCTCTGAGTGTATCTGTCCAGTTGTACCTCACCCTCTCTGCCTGTCTTCCACCGGGTTTGTCTCTGTAACCGTGGCTGTCATTTTGCAGTCATCATAGAAAAAACTATGCTGCATTGCACCACATAAACAAGTGATGCTGCAAAGGTTGTGTCTAGACCTGTTTGTCATTGTTAAGCATCCCAGCAAACATTTGACAGACAGTGAATGGTACAGTGGGGACACAGTTCACCTGGAGTACAGAAATCCCACAATATGGTATTATGTGGGAAAAAACGATCTTTAGAAATGGGGTTTGAGGTAGCAAATACAAGCGCTTCCATGTTTCTACTTCAAAATGTTTACTGGGATGTTTTCTCAAATAATATCTCAAATTTGTCTCGGCATGGTATCAAGTGGTCAATCTGTCCCTTCAGTCTGTATGTCTGTCTGTCCTCTTATTGACTTTCCCACCTTGTCTCTGCATCTGACCTTGTTCCTGCACTCTCTGACCCTGCACTCTTCACCTCTGACCCTTCTGTCGCTTGCCCATTCTCCTGCCCCAACTCAGCTCTCTCAGTTGGACCAGGAGGCCACTCCTCGGCACAAACAGGAGGTACAGGTTCCTGTATTCAGCTTTTGTGCTTCTTCTTTTTTTTTGTCGTGTATGCTGCTGTTCCTCTGCATCTGTGGTCCTCAGAGGATTTTAGAGATTTGCCTCCATTCGCTTCCTTTTCAATGCTACTGTTGCAGATAGAAATGAATCATTGTCCTTCCTTAGGGTGCCCGTAAACCATGAGTACTTTCTTTTCTGTGGGGTGGAGGGAGAAGTATTCAAATCCTTTACTGAAGTGAAAATCCTGACACGATACTGTAAAAAATTTCACCGTTTTAAAGCAAATTACAGCAAGAGGAGTAACATCTACAAAAATATCAACAGCAAAAATGATTGTTCTTTGGTACAACTTGACATCGCAAAATACTACTGAACAGCAGTATTCACAATATCTGCTACAAACTTTCTGTTTATGGCAACAATGAGAATGTCAGTCCAATTTTCTTTCGCAATTTCCATTATTTTCATTTTATTCCTATACTTGAGACAACTTGCTTTAATGTAACTTACATAATTGCATTATTAAAACTGATGCTTGTATTTTACTGTTACGCCAACAGGTTGAGGTTAGCTAGCTACAACTACTTTATGATCTACTGGTCTTCTAGTGGAAGGATTGGTAGACTGAAAGACTTTTCTAAGGGCTTTAAGAATTAATACTAAAAAACATATTGTACACAATACAGTATGTTTTTGAAATATAGTCTCATAAATTGTGGCTTAAAAAACTGTCCAAGACACCATTTCAAGAGATCCTTTCTTAATGTATTTTCAGTGTACTGATAGGGGATGAAACCCATAGTCTCCATTACGTGCAAGTTTCAAAATAGTGTGTATCATTAGTTAATTTGACTCTGAATCAAGTGGCTATTTTTCAGAGTTATTCTTTGTAGTATATGAAATTCATCCTTTGTGTTTCATTGAATAGTGTTTCCCTGTTTAGTTTTAGTGGAGAGATAATAACACAGCGAGGGAATTTAGCACTAAAAAGGCTATAACTTAGGAAGATACCAACTTGGCATGAATAACTGCTGAAGCCTCATGTGAACCTCAGATGAACTCGGGGGTGTATTTTTACACCGAAAAAATGTAAATGGATTGTGTCCCAGTATAACTACAGCAAGTAAAACCTATCTCAGTGTACATACTGGCACTTGACTATTGTTTAAGGACATACTTGAAACTGTGTGTGAACGTGTCCTTGAATGTTTAAAGTAACTATGGTGCTGTCGTGTAAATGAAATTGAATACGGAAGTAGTTTCCATCTAAAATGTAGTAAAAATCTAAAGTATCAGGCATTGTCAGTATTCAAAACTGTATGAGGATGCAGTACTTATGTAAATGCCTTCCACCACTGACTCTGTCATCATCCCAAAGAACAAACAAATTAAATGTGGAATTTTAATTAGCGAACAAAGTTAATAGGTGTTCCATATTCATTTCTTCATTCATTGAATTTTGCAGTGAGTGCCTCAATTGTCATGTTCATTTGTGTCTTAAATTCTAATTCGGTTGTAACTGCAATTGTTTTTGTTTTCCCTCTGAGCTTCAATGGCATCTTGAATGTGACTTCTCTCCTCAGACGGCACAAAAAAGTGAAACACATCACAGTGTTCACATGGCATCTTCTCCAGTGTATCTGCAGTAACACCGCAGCCCCCTCAGTCATGCATATCAGATGTGTTGATGCAAGTGCTGCTGTTGAAAAGCATCTTGACGTCCTACTAATGCATGCCGTTTTCTCTTTCTGTCGTCATTTTCCTTCCTGCTCTCCTTCAGTTTCTGGATAAGTCGCAGGACGTCTTGCTGAAGCACCAGGCCAGCATCAATGAGCTGAAGAGAGCCCTGAGGGAGCCCAACAGCAAGCTGATGAACCGGGAGAAGCGTCTGTCAGCCACCTCTCCAACTGGCACACCAGAGAAGAAGGCTGTGAGTAGAGGCTGATGGTGGAGGGGTAGGGCTCCGGTCTGAGAGCTTTTAAGCCCATTATGGTCAATATCTCATATCCAGGGACCTCTGATGCTTGACATTCCATTAAAGACCATTGATGTTACCGTCAGGGCACTGTCATGTTCAATTCCTCTTTTTGCTGCTTGACTCTTGGCAAAACAGGTCATATATTTGTCACAATGTATTGTAAGTTTATCACCTGTTTTTTGTTTGTTTACCTGAAGATATACTGTACTGGTATGCGACTGTGAAAAAAACAGAATAAATGAGCAGGATTAGTCATGGTACTTGTGTTTTTCCCTACAGGCATTTCAAAAAGGTAACTCCTGTGCAAAGATATTACCGCTCACTGGAACAAACATTAAAATCTGAAGCTTATTTTAAGACGTGTGTATAATGAAGCGCAGCCTGTCTTTCTCTGGAGTACCGGGATAATTCTGACAATATCTCAGAGGTACTTGAGGATGACTGACAAGTAGCGCAGAAGCATCTTGATGAGATTAGATTCAAGATGTTTTTTTGAGATTTACTCAATGTGAGGTACTTGAGAAATAATCAGGGTTTTTTTTGTCTTGATTGCCTTACAGTGACACAGTTTTCCTTATAAAATATCTTAAGCTTTGATCACATTTTGGTAATTGGGCTTTTGAAGAAAAATCTCTTCAGATAGGATAGTTCTGTCTTTGCCGGTGTCTAAGTTGCTTTCAGACAATCTCTCATCTGCTGTCTGGCACAATCAGATTATGCCCATAGAATGTCAAATGTTGTCTGCGGCAGAAAATGTAATCTGCTATGTGCCTCATTCCAGAGAAAGGGGTGGTATGGCATTATTCTCTCTGACTGACAGTCAGGCTGACAAAGTATCGCAGCATTTGACTGTTTCCAAGAGATTCAATCAAACTCAGCTCTTTGATGTAGTTACAGAAAAAAAACTATTTGCATTGCAAATGCCTTCTGATTTGGTTATGTGGATTTGGTGTCTGTTAGGTACATTGGATTCCCTGTTTTTAGTTTGAAGTTCATTAAAAAGTTTCTAAGGAATAACTCAGTGAATTCCTATTAGCTCTGATTCTGTCTTCCTTTTCCATTTTCGCTCCCCTGCATGAAATTGTGCATCTTACTAATTCACGCCCTCATTTTCAGTCTGACCTCTAATGGCTGCTCTTCCTTCTCTTTTTAAATCTCTCCTCTGCCTCCTGTCGGCCAGTTGGTGGGCCGAGCAGTGGGAAAGGACCCTGTTAACAGCCTGTCTGTTGAGGGTTTCGTCCAGAAGACTCTGGTGACTTCACCTGAGGTTCACTCTTTCTCTTTAATTAAACAGTTCACTCTTTATAGCATTTGTGGGCTAGCGTAATGCACGTTCTACCATCCGCTACTATTACTTGTTCGTCTATTGTTTAAGAACCACATATTGAACAGTTAATAACTATGTGTCCCCAAACTTCAATATGAACCAGGTTTACATTTTGTCCTCTTTTCTGTGGTTGAAATCATTGTGTAGATTTTGTTATTTGCAGCAGCTATGCTTAGAATGTCTAACTGTGTTTAATCTATACCAACATGTAGGGCTCTGAGGAGTGGGTATTGATTGAAAAACAAGAACCTTATCAACAAGACCATGACTGGAAGGCAGAAGAAAAGAACAAATGTCTCACATCTGATTCCTCGTGGGAGAAAAAGGAGCTGGAAAAAGAGATAGACGTAACCAAGATGATACATAAAGAGGTAACAGGGTATGACAGGAAAGAAACGAAAAGCCATATTGATGAATTTCCATCAACAAAATCGTTCAGAGAGGCAGACATATGCTCTGAGCCTTCGCGTTTTGTGATTCAATTATCTGAGAATGCAGACTCGTTTCAAGACAAATCTCTAAGTAAGCCATCTCAAGCCTCAGACCCTGAGGCGAACAATGATGTGGCCCCAGGCTCGCGCCAGATAAAGGAGCGCACCGCTTCAAAACCAAGGAAAAAGAGGAGACCCCAGAGCTTAAACCTGGGGATGCCTGCAGAGCTCATCTACAGGAAAGGTGGCAGCGATTCTACCGGGGAAGAAAACGAGGGCTCAGACTCGGACAACAGTCCAGAAAAAATGTCCAAAAGAGGAAATCATTGTGAGTCGCCCCCAGTGGTGATGATGAAAGATGATCAGGGATTAGGAAAGGATCAGTCGGTCAGGGTCTATAAAGACAGCAAACAAGAGGATGTATCGGTTGGAGAAAACAGGGATGTCTCCACTCAAGGAGCAGAACAGGTAAAGAAAAAAGTGAGCCAGGGTGGGACAGCAGATATTGATTCAAGCTCAGTGAACGGACCTGGAAAGATAGAGCATGATAGTTCATTATCAGGTGTTAAAGGAGAGTGTGCGATAAAGGTGCGAGGGAAGAGCCTTATTGACAACAAAGAGCTAGCAGAGGTGAAACTCCGACAGGTCAGGACACATGAGAGAAAGATCAGTAGCTCTGGAGGAGAAGATGTTGAGGGTTTCCTGGGTGACAGAGGTCAGAGGACGTCCTTCCACCGACTGTCAGGAAGCAGCTATCAGTCGGAAATCACCAGGATTGTTCCTCTCAAGCCAGAGCGGTCAAAGAGCATAGCATGTAAGGATGAAAGGGACTGGACGGGGCAGGATGAGCCCACACGAGTCAGAAGAGAATACCGCTGGTCGGTCGGCTCTCCAGAGGGATCCTCAGACCTCAACTGGACCGACGTCTCCACCTTCCATCCGGCATTCGCGGCAGATCTGGAAGGTAAAACAGATCATCCTGATGATAGCTTTCAGTCTGGCGGAGGATCTACAGAGACGCAGCTATTTGGCTCAAAGATTTCAGCGCTTCCCAAAATGGCTCCTCCAGCCCCGCCGGTGAAAACGCAGAAGGCCAGGGAGTCTGGACTAATACTGCGGAACAGCCGAAATGCCGGCAGGGAGCCGATCCTGGATGCTGCCAAGAAGAGACACTCGGTAACTCTGCTTGGCATCTGCTATTCAATCATTGGAAATAAAGCATCGCATGAGCTTCAGACAGACTCGCACGCCATTTTTCTTTTTTTCTACGTTTTCAGTGACTGAAACACTCATCCATCTTACCTGTTCGTGCCTGTTTGAAGAGCAGGCGGAGCGGTACTTGTGCTCCGTCGTGTCGCAAAATATCTGTCAAAAAGTTTGGACATTTTCCCACATGCCAATCCAATCTATCCCCTCCCATTGTCCTCAACATACACCACACTATCTGGCAAATCTGTACAGCTCAACACTGGCTGTGAAAGTTTAAAAAAAATATCAACATCTCATATTTTGGTTGTTGGTTTGTCTTCGTCTTTATAACTTCTGAGCCTCAAATTTTCTTCCAGCTCACGTCGTTCTCTTTCAGAGGGCAGCAGCGAAAGACAGGCTCACATATTGTTATTGCTCTGATGATTTCTGCACATCTCCATGCCATTTTCAAACTGAAAATACAAAACTATTTATTGCATATAAATGTTACAAATTGAATCACTCAATTGAGAAAGAAAAGGTAAAATGCGCTGTCATCCGTTACTTTGTTAGAGAGCTATTATCTATTTATTTGAGATAAATGGAGTATAGAATTGATTTGTGCACAAGCGATTGAGAAACTACATTAAACCGTTAATGCTGAAGAAAATGCATTTACACAATCTCCCCTGATCTTTTGCATGGGTGATAATAAATCATAAATCAGGTGCATTATTTCCTTCAATCCCACCTGGATAGGAAGTCAAGTGGTGTTACAAACACACTGGTTCCTCCAACTGTGAAACCCCAGCAGGCAGTGAGCAGCCAGACACCACAGCTCAGTGCCTGACACAGTCAGATTTGCTGCTTTCATTTCACTGTTGGTATCATTGGGAGCTTGCACGCATTTGGCACTGGAATGAAAGGAATTTGAAGTGAATAGACATGACAGCTTTCATCATTTCCCACCTTTTCATCTGAGTCAAGCTCTTGCATATATTGGATTAAACAGGCATGAGAAGAGGTGTTGCGTAGCTCTCAGTATGTGAACAGACCTCACTGGCGAGTGACAATCATATCAAGATCTGATTGAACTCGGGGAGTGTGGGAAAATATTAGGTGCTCCTCCAAACATGTGGATCCAGTCATTTTTGACAGGCTTTGAGATACATCCCAGCACCTTTTATTGGACATTTAACAATATTATTTGACAGTATTTGAACACTCTCTCGCTGAAATTCAAGGTGTTGCAACGCTTTCTCAGTTGGTTGATGAGTGGCTGCCGTTATGCTGAAAACCTGCTCACAAACTGCATGATTTTCTTGTCCTGCCTCTACTAATTACAACAAATGGCTGTGGATGTTGTATTTGTTGCAGTAAGCTCACCTCTTTTCTGTCCTCTGGTCTGTACTATCCGTATGCTTTGTTATTGTAGAATAGTGCTTGAAATTTGTGCCTGAATCCATTTGGACCTGACTGGATCTGAAAGGAGCCAGTTGGCTTAGACTGGATCTGGCTGAATTTCTCACCTAAACTTGGGTTTGAGTTATTAAGACATTAAAAATACTGATTTATTTTCACCAGTAATTCATTTAGAATTGTTGGCATTGTCTACATTTGGACTCTCAGCAGGACACCAGCATCCCAGTTTAGGTTTGCACTGAAGCATTCTGTGCTGGGAACACTCTGAGCTCGTATTTTCTGGCCCCAGTCGAGTGCTGCCGTTAGGATTTCTGTGTGTGCTGGCCTGTCAGTCCACTGTCCACTTCAGCTTGTGCTAACCTCCGGATGCTTTCTCTGGTCTTTCCTCTGCTTCCCCCTGCAGGAGCCTGTCTCCACTCCTGCCATCTACGAAGAGCCGTTTGCTGATTTCAAGGTTGTCAATTTTGTATTTTAATCCACCTTCATGTGCTCGGCTCATCCTGTCTTTTACTCTCATCGTCCCTCATAGCTGCACATCCTAACCATCCCAGTTTCCTTGCAAAAGCTGTAACCGATGAATGAAGTGCTACTTTTCGCAGGCTGCTCTGCTGCTCTCATCCGTTGCTGATATAAGATATTGAATTGTATGTGTGGGTTGGAAACAGAACCCCTTGTGACTGGCTAATGCTTGCATGTTCCAGTTTATATGGTGATTTAATATGGAAGTGCACTTGCAATTAAAGTCAGTGATATAACTTCAGGTCAGCTGTCACAAGAGCTGTAGTTCACTGAGTCCAAAAGTCCTACAAATCCCATGTCTGTTTAATCGGAATTATTGGTGCCTGGTGTCCACAAAAGCAGACTATAGAATTACTATAGAAGCAGTGAACTTGATAACAAATAAGTTTGAAATTTTTAAATTAATCTGCATCATTATTTGAGTTTTATTCGGGTTATTTTTACTCAACAAATCATGTCATAGAACCTTCATATAACCTAAAACTGGAGGCACTGCACTGACTTTAGATAAACTACATATTACAGCATTTACAAACAACATATTCTTTCACCTCTTTCAACTACTTTAGCTAGTTTGTTGATGAATACAATTTTAATTTGCAGCCCCCTTTTTGCTCAAGGTGTAACTATATCTACTACTGCAAAGTACAATACAATCAGTGTTATCATTATAAGTTTAAATACTCTAGATTTGTGATATAGCTTTACAACATCACATTAAGTTAATTGCATTTAGTGTGGGACACAACCTAACACAGTCTGGCCTTTGCCTCTATAATTTAGAAAAATATACTTTTTGGCTACACATCAGCACTCAAGATTATTTTTCTAGGACCTACCTTCAGTGAGATGTTACCTCATTATTAGGGTTAACTGTAGCAGACAGATGGTTATTATGAAACCTGCCAGAAAAGTCAGTTTAAAAGTAATTGGCAAATAGTAGATAGGTCTATGATGATTGAAAATCACACATTTAGGCCTACAGTTAACAAGAGTGTAGCTCCTTCATAGTAAGAGTTAAAGCTGGCCAACTTGTGGAATAACAACATCAAGAGGTGGTTTTATTAAGGTGAATGTTTTTAAGATGTTCTAAAAAAAAAAATACTAATATCCATTTTTAGCTCTAACTAGGGCTTGCAATAATAATCTCACTTGCCAATTTTTCCCTACAGCTGCTTTGTCTGTAGCTGTCTTTGTTGCTGTGTGGTGAAGGGTTGTCAGTGCAGCGGCTTTCAGATGTAAGAAATTCCCAAGTGTAGTTGCCGTGTCTTGGTTTTTATCTTTTACTGCAAATTTAAAAAGCTTTTGCGTGCTTGACATGAAATATGCATTTGTATAGTCTGGTAGTAAAATAGGAATCTGTAAGCATTAAGGTCAGATTCAGATTGTGACTCAGTTTTGAAAACCTACGTCAGTACTGCATTTCTTGTTGGAGATGTACAGTATTTTTCTGGTGTCATTCAAATGATGTTCTTGACATACAGTCACTCTTTGTGTCTGATGTAACTGCATGCCTTATTTTTTTTTATTTTTGCTTGTGCTGTACATTCAGAACGCATTACATATACGAAGGCTTTGATTTTGGATTCTCTATCAGTCCCAGTACACAATCCAGCTGCAAACATAAGGATGATGCTCTCATCCCATTCCATGTCATGTCCATCATCCAAATGATTGTATTTTCAAAGCGGTGATCCTGTGTCTGTACCTGCATCAGAAGGAGCTCGGAGAGAGGAGGCCTCAGCCGAGCGTAGCCTCGGAGGAGGAGCAGGAAAGAGACACGGTGGCCGGCATGAGGGAAACTCACCTGGGCATCGAGCGCAAGTGCTCCAGCATGACGGTGAGCTCCACGTCCAGCCTGGAGGCCGAGGTGGACTTCACCGTCATCACGGATCTCCACTCCGGCATGGAGGACTTCTCTAAGGGCATGTCAGAGCTGGGAGTGAGGGAGCGACAGCCAGATGTGGGCCGGGAGGACTTTGAGGAAACCTCCAGGTTCTACTCTGCACGTCTAATGGGCTCCCGTGACAAATCTCCAATAGAGGAGAAGTTTCCCGAGGAGGCAACGCATCATGAGGTAGACAGATGCATGTTTTCGTCCTTCATCATCATCTTCACCCTCTGGATTCACCCTGCCTGGCTGGACTTGGTTCAGTAACCACCCGCTGTGTTTTGTTTTTGTTCTTCTTTTGTTGGAGCAAGTTTTGCTACATTTTCTTTGATTTGGTGCAAAACTTTATTTTCTTCTCTATGTTGATGTATTCTTTTCTGAATTGTTTCCCCCTTTTTTACGTTAAGTCAGTTTCTTTGAATCCCCCTGCCATTGCATCATCACTTACATGTTGTCAAGCGGTCTAATAAAAATGTATTTCACAGTTTGTTCCCTGAAGTTAACAGTTTTCAATTGCTTTGTTCTGAAAAAAAATTATGCCGCTCACAAAGAATGGGTCAAAAGTGTTTCGGAGCACTTGCTGTGAAATAATCCCCTGCTGCTGTTTGACTTTAGTGTGCTGTTTGTGTTACATGCAGCCTCCTGTGGCAAAGAAAGACCCCAGCGCTGTGAGTGTCGCCCACAAGCTGAAGAGGGCCGACACCAAGACAGAGACACACACAAACGGATCAGAAGTCCACCCCAACAACATGAACGTCTCACCACAGGTAAACCAGCAACAGCTGTATACGGTCAATGTAAGCTTTACTGTCATGTGCAATATGTTGCAGCACATCTGCTCTCTTTGGTTTTTCATTTCTTTTTGTGTTGTTTTGTACATATATTATGAGGCTGAAATGCTAAATACATATGTTTTTTTGTTTTGCGAACACAAGTATTCATTGGGCTCAGGCGGTCGAGCAGGTTGTCTGCTAATTGTAGGTTTGGTGGTAAAGGTCCTGCCTCCTCCTACACACATGCCAAAGTGTCCTCAGACAATACACTGAACCACACATTGCTCCCAATGGCAGGCATTTTGGGAAATGCATACGCTTTGATGAGTTAAGTGAGAATAATCAATACAGCTCTCATATCTGTCCTTTCATATAAAGCTACAATCAGCTGTCAGTTAGCTAGCATGAAGACTGAACCTTCCAAAAGTAACAAAATCCACTTATTTTATTTCTTTTATCAGGACATAAATATAAACAGAAAAAAATGTTATTTATGATGTTACAGATCAGACAACCCTGCAGTTTAGATTTACTGTAGTGAAAATACAGGAACTTAATGCAGCATAAGTCAACGTACCTTTAATTTCTAAGATTAAAATCTTTTAATTTTTCAGTATTTCATATGTTCTCCTTAACATTTGATGACACACTCAAACATTCTGGCTATGGAGACACACTTGGCCAAGTCACAATTTTCCCTTTTAAAATCTTTTTAAAAACTTTTGTATGATTTGTGGCAGTGTGCTTTAGATTGTTATCACATTTGAATAATCCTCTTCTGCTAAGGTTCTGCAGACTGGGAGTCATCTTGTCAGCCATTATGTTTGTGTATCCACAGACATTCATTGCTCCATCTGTAAACGTCATCTCTTTTACACCTTTTTATACTCATGCAGCTCCATATCATCAAAGATCTACTTCAGTGCATCATTGTCAGGACCATACATTCACCGTGGCCAGGTTTATGGCACACATGTTCGACCCAGAATAAACCAAACAAACTGATCTTAATCTCATCTGCCCAAAGATTACACCTCCAGTAATGAGGCTTTATATCATGTTCCTGAGCAAAGTTAATCTTGCAGCAAACAAGGGATTTTTTCTTTGAAGAAGTCCTTAGAAGTTGACATTATGTGCCATCTTCCACACAGTCTGGGCTGTCTGTACAACCCTGACTCCCACTGATAACCTCTATGCCAAGTCTTAAGCACTTGTCGGTCTGTTTTTTTAAGCTAGATTGTGCAAGAAGTGCACTGTCTGTTGTGTCACTCCAGGAGGACGACTACTGCAGCTCTGATTAGTGGTACTATGAGCTATAGCTCCATCTGTATCTCCTGATTACTGCTGCAACAGCTGTGTTTCTGTGGGCATCTTTAGTTAGTCACCGATCTCCCTGTATCATTATGTCTTTGTAAAGTCTCACAATTAGATTTTACATTTTTCTGACAATACTTGGAACCATGTGGAACCATGATGAATGCATGAGAAAAGACGCAGCCTATTGGTTTAACACTGAGCAAGTTCTGGTGCTTTCAGGTCATTTTACAAGTATGTTGATGCAGTTAAGACTAATGGGAAATTACAGGTTTAACCAAATTTGTTTTGGTTACCACAGGTTTTCTAACTTGTGTGTCAGTGATTTCAGGTTTATTCACTTTTGTCGCACTGAGTTTCTGCTTTGCTGCCTGTATTTTCAATATAGTGTTTCCAGAGTATTTATTTTTAGTTGTTAATGTGAGAAAATGCTCCATTGTTCACCTTAGAAACAATGCATTTATTGAGAGCGTACACAGTTTTGAATCATGTGGCTTTTTATTGATATGCAAAGGAGCGTATCGATTAATGTTGTTTACTGTATCTTTCATAGTTTAGATTTTTTTCCCAGTGTTGGATTTATCATGTATCATGTACATACATGCCTTGCTTTGTACATGAATGCTGATATACAGCTACAGCGCTTGTATACAGAGCAGGTGAAGATCACAGGAGCCATTCCATCTGTTACCCATCAAATAGACTTTCAATGAAGAGTTTCATTTTTTTTACAGTGCTCTGGAGTCTAGATTAGAGGAAGAAGCATTTTCTTTGGGCTTCAGTGGCATGGCGGTCATATTCCCTCGACTCGTATGACATAATAGCATCATTACAGAGTGCTTAAAGTATTGACAGTTTATTAATGAGGATGATGAAAGCAGGTGTGAGTCCCATTCATCTCCGGAGGCAGAGATTTGAGTGCTGGCTGGCTGTCCCACAGGTGCCTTATTAAAATGTAATCATCGCTGGGCTTTTTAGCCATTCAGCTAATGGTGTGGATGAACTCAGGCGATGATGTAGAGGGGGTGCCTTTGAAGTGTCACATCAGTGTTAAGTCAAATTTTCAAAGATGTCAGAGTAAGTCCCGGTAGAGAGAGAGAGAGCGAGAGTGTGTGTGTGCGTGCGTGCGTGCGTGCGTGCGTGCGTGCGTGCGTGCGTGCGTGCGTGCGTGCGTGCGTGTGCAGGAAATGGAGGATGACGTCATGTGTAGGCAGATAAAGATCTTCAGCAAGGATGTTGCAGCCAGCAGAGGGAGACAAGTCATGTCTGTTGAGTTTCTAAACAGCAGCACAAAGGCTCTGCTGCTGTTCTGGGCCAATTATTTGCATGCTAATTACAAGATTAGAGGTTGGGTAGCAGTGCCACCTGATTGTTGTAGAATTTGCTTTGCTTTCACAACCAATTCAAGTACAGTCATATGATAGAGCGAGTATCAAATCCCTAAAATCAGAATTCCAACTAAGGTGAAACCTTATTAAACCTCTGACATTCTCTTTGTCATTTGATACAAAAAGAAGCTTCCGAGAACGCCCAAATTTCATCTCAGGATCTGTCCATGTGTCAACAATCAGAAAAAAGATTGCATAAATTTGACCGGCATCGGAGGCGTAAGGAAAAAGGTTTTGTTGTTCAAAAATAACACAAGTTCAACAGTGAATCTACAGGCAAAGAGCAAGCCATTTGAAGTAATGTGCTCTGGTCTGATGAATCAAAGATAGAGATGTTTGTCCACAGTAACAGCAGTCATGTTTGGTGCAGCCTTCAACAGAATAATGCTCCTAAGCACACCAACAAATCCACCAAGGAGTAGCTCAGGAAGAAGAAATGGATTGTTAGGGAATGGCCTAGTTAAAGCACAGATTTCAGTCCCACTGAAATGTTGTTGGGAGATTTGAAATGTACAGTACTTGCGAAAACATCTTGCAGCTAAAGAAAAACTGCATGAAAATAAGGTCAGAGATTTTAGCAAGCTGATATCAGAGACTGGTGGACAATTATGCAAAACGCCTACAAGCAATTATTACTGCTAGAGGAGGCAATAATAGCCTCTGAGGCCACAGAACAATATACAGAACAATATTCCATCCATTAATACTTTAGGTCAACAAATTATTTAAAAGCTACTTTTAAGTTTGTCTGTAGACACTGCTTCAAAGAGAATCAAATGTTTGCTTGTCTAAATATGTCAAAAAAGTCAGTAATTTCAATGACAAGTGATTATTTTTTTCCACATGACAGTTTACACGTGCATTGTGAAGTGAAACATGTCGTCAATACAAAACTTGCAAGTCGTTTTACATAAATATAAAGACATTATGTTACATTTAATTCTAACATAATGTAATGCAATTAATGGCATTGAAATTCAACTAGGCAAGTAGATTTTGATTCAGTAGATAAAATGCTATTCATTAGAACTAATCACTCATGTCCATTCAGTTCATTTAAAGTGAGAGTGGCATTTGAAATGATAAAATAACTCAACTTCTTATTAAATAGTTTATTTTAGAAGCGATAAAATACATTTCAATCAGTGCTGTGCTGTTGATGCAGCCAGGTCAGACTGCTGACTGGATGACTCACAGGCGACTATTTAGCTTTTTTTTTCCATAAAATTAAACATGTAAAAAGGACTTAACCTCACCAGCAGATATGCTTGTTATACGTCGAGACAGACTGTCAGCAGGTCATCATTAAAGATTGACCTTTGATTTGTCAAAGCAGGAAAAGAACAGGTGAAACTCATTTCATTAATGGTGACGATCCATCCATCAAGCGTCCCGGCAGCCGTGACAGTGAGCCAGCATGTAACCCTCCAGGATGCCTGAACTGGCTCACCTGAATAGAGGGTGGTAGTTATGTTATGTGTTGCTATGACATGCTAAAAGTATCCACTGTGAAAAAGGTTCAGCCCAGAGAATGCAACAAATGACTAAAGTGCAGGATTTTTTAAATACATCTATTATTTTCCTGCTGTGACATGTCGGCCTGCGTCCCAGTTCCACACCACATGCTGATTCCAGCCAAGCTGTGAGCATGCAGTGCACTTACAAAAACAATTTCACTCAAGGCAGACATATTATGTGTGGTCACTTTTTGAGTGCGCTGTTGCGTCACATTATTCTCCCATAATGCAGTGTGCAAATCAAATGGGAGGAGCTGCTCATAAAATTACAAGTGGTGGGAAGAGGGTTCCAAAAAGAGTACATATTTTATTATTTACTGACAATGTATAGTGGTGACGTGTGCCAAAACACTACAGTATTACTATTAGTATATAGTTTAGAATGTATAGAGGTGCTATTAGTGTAGATGTGAGGCACAGCTTTGCCTTCAGTCATGATTTTTACTGAGAAACTGAACTGATCCAATATTTTAAACTGAAATCATGGTGTCATGTGCCAACCGCAATCAATTCTAGAAAGCATTTTATATTTTTTTGGCTCATTGTTTTGTAGCTTACAACACACTGCTTTCATCACTGCTTTCATCAGCCTCATTTCTGTCAGTTTTTATTCAAAGAAATTGTCTGATTGCTGATTAGTTGTTGAACATAGAAGAGCATTTGGCAGCCAACACCCAGAAGTTTCCCCCAGTAGAGGCCAAAGTGAAATTTTTGTCTGTATTTTTAATATGCTGTAATTCTGCTTTGTATGTTGACCTGTTTTAGGAAGTTATTAAGAACTGTTTCTGTCCCCCTCTTCAGAACTTTGGAGCCATCAGCCCACAGGAGGCTCCTGCTGCCCTTAAAGAAAATGGCTCCCCTGTAAGTTTCTTTATTGAGGAAATATCACAGTGACTGTGAGTTAGTGTGTGTGTGTGTGTGTGTGTGTGTGTGTGTGTGTGTGTGTGTGTGTGTGTGTGTGTGTGTGTGTGTGTGTGTGTGGTGGCACAATAAGACAGTCATTGTTCAGCTGCTTTCTTCATTTTCTAGCCCTGACCTTTACTTTGTGTCCTCCTGAATAAGTGAAGGAACAAATAATGTCACACGAGCAAAATGATCCCAGGACTCCTTTGCCACAATGCTCCTATTTGATGGCACAACAATGACTCATTCTCATGAAACAAAGAATGCAGATGCAGTTTTTTTTTTTTTTTTTTTAGATAAATGCATGCAATAACTGTTTTTTTGGTAAATTCTCATTCTGTTTCTGTGCAGATGCTTTTTTTAAAAAAAACATTTGCACATACAGAAAAGGCTACATTACAAACCTGTTAATTTGCTGGTTTAAAGATGTAGGCAAGTACTAGTGGAGAATAACCTAAAATAAGATATGATACATTGTAGGAAATGCAATTCAACAAACAGGACTGATCAAAATTAAAGTGTGTAAATGCTGTATATTGACTATCTATCCATCCATCCATCCATCCATCCATCCATCCATCCATCCATCCATCCATCTATCTATCTATCTTTTTAAAAAAATCAGTTTCTTTTGAACCTCTCAGTTTGATGAAATGCTGGACTTTAAAAGATGGAAGCATCTGTTTCTCTGATGTTTATCTGTTCTTGATGTAAAGGAAGATAGAGAGTGTTTGACAATCATCATACTGACTACTTACTGTATTAGACGGTTCTGGCCTCTTACCAGCACTCAGGAGAAGTTAGCTATTACACATATTACAGTTCCAGTCTGGATTCATCGTGATGCTCCACGCATCATCATGGCTGTATGCTCATTATGTAGTCAGTGATCAAAAGAAATGTTAAATTCTGAAGAACATCATCACACTAGCGTAATTTAATTCTTCGTAAACTCGTTCAAATCATTAGCTCAGTCACAGCAGTGTGGATTCGAGTCAGTCACGACTTCAGCCTGTGTCATTTCAAACTGATGCTGATAAAGTGTGAAATGAGCTTTGTGGTCCAGAGCCTCTGGTGGACACAAACCCTGATAACAGTTCGCTCAGATTTAAGAGCTTTACAGATTAGCACGCACATTTCAGATGTGTGATATTTACCCCGGGCCAGCCCCCGACCCCAGCTGTTTGGCAGAACAGGACATGTTGTGTATGAACATGTTGTGTTCCTCTGTGTTTATGTGACTGCCCACTCATTAATGTGCTTTAGGGAAAAGCCAGCACCCAGGGGAGGGAGTCTGTTGTGTCCCCACTGACCATCACAGCTGAAAGCGTCACCTCAGCAACCACAACACAAGTTACCAAGGTAACACCACATCCGTTCCCATGGCTACGGTTTAATGACCAGAGTCAGCACCACTACATCTGGATTATGGTGCACTCTTAAATACAGTATGTCACCTTCCATGTCAACACACTAGAGTAGATTGGCCAAACAAAACAAAGAGATACAACAAATTAGACTTTCTAAAATGATCTATAAAGAATAACATTTTTTTTCACACATTGTAATGTAGCAATGTCATAAACTGATAGGATTTGCATCAACGCTAATAAGATTTTTCATGATTTCCTCAATCTCTGCTTCTTTGTTAGGAGTTATACAATGTTAAACAATAGGGATTCAATCTATTTCCACTTCATGAAGACTTCTGTATTTGTTGTTGCAGCCAGTAAGTATCTGGCACACAATAGCTGAATGTGTTTATGGATACAAACAAATGTGCAACACAGTGCTGAGTTTTTTTTTTCTGTCAAAATAAAGATGAGGATAAAAATGCAATAAAAATGCAACATTGATACCTTTGGTTACTGCTTTTTTTTGGTCCATCCAATGGATTTTTTTTTTTTTTGAGAATAGGCTGATGATTCATCCAATTTATTTCTTTCTATATGCTTTCTACAGACTGTGAAAGGAGGCTACTCAGAGACCAGAATCGAGAAAAGGATTATAATCACAGGAGACGACGATGTGGATCAACATCAGGTGAGGAGGTGTATCACCGCAACACTTCAGTACAGTCACAAAGCCGTGGGAGCTTATATGTGAGGTTTATGACCTGTGTGTTGGTGTTTTATGTCCCCAGGCGCTCGCCATGGCGATCCAAGAGGCCAAACAGCAGCATCCCGACATGTTGGTGACAAAAGCAGTGGTTATCAGGGAAACAGAGTCTCCCACTGAGGAGATACAGCAGAAAACAGAGGTACATAACAATCCGATGGTGTGATCAGAATACAGATTACAAGATTTTTTAAGAATGAACTGAATGCTTAATGTGCCTAAATGAATACAAAAACACTGGACATGACTTTAAAAGATTATAAAATTACTACAAAGCAATGCAAAATGAACATAGAAACTTGCAAAACAAACACAGAGATGGAAAATGACTGGGAAGAGACATAAAGCAACTACAAAGGGATGCAAAATGACCAAAGATACAAAGTGTATGTAGTAGTGCAGAGTACGGACAGATGCAAAATGAATACGTAGAGACATTAGCCAATTATAGAGGGATGCAAAATGTCTACAACGTGAGGTAAAATGACCACAAAGGGACACAAAATGAGCACAAAGAGATGCAAAATGATGGCAAGGAGCTGCAAAATGCAAAATGATAGAGGGAGACCAGGAGACCTTTAAAAGATGTTGAATAACCTCAAAGAGACAGGAAAGAAATTCAAAAATAAGTAGAGAGATACAAAATGAATACACAGAAATGCTAAATGACTGCAGGGAGACATAGTATGAACACATGAACACAGAGATGCAAAATGACTGTAAATAGACATAAAATGATTACAAAGGGAAACAAAATGACGCGAACACAGAGATGCAAAATTAATACAGTCATAGAAAAGCAATGCATAGAGCAACAAATTGATTAGAGGGATACCAAATGATTACATAGACATGTAATACAACTAGGAACATGAAAATAACACGAAAAGCTATGCAAAATGGTTCAACCAGGTTGCAGAAGGACAAAAAGGGATGAAAAATGAACACAAAGAGATGCTAAATGATTATAAAGAGACGAAGCGATTAGAAAGGGACACCAAATAAACTTTAAAAGTTACAAAACAAATACGAAGGGACACAATAGAAATGCAAAAGTAAGTAGAGAGATAAAAAATGAATATACAGAGATGCTAATGGCTACAGAGAGACATAAAGTGAAAACAGAGATGACCAGTGATTGTAAAGAGATATAAAATGACTACAAAGTGACACAAAATAAATACAGACATACAAAATGAATAGAGATAGAAAATTATTACACAGAGACACAAAATAATTACATAGTGATGTAATGCGACTACAAAGCAATATGAAGATAACACAAAGAAATGTGTCATGATTACAAGATACAAAAGGACAAAAAAGGGATGCAAAATTGTCACAAAGATTATATAAACGCATAAAATGGCCACAAAGAGATGCAAAACAGGGACAAAGGGGCCCAAAATGACTAAAGAGATTGAACACATACCACAAAGATAAAGAAAATTCGGTCCACGGTAATGTTGTTGACGGATCTGTGCGTTGTGATTCTGTTGCAGTCCTGATTGGACATGGTGGCTCCTGAGACAGGGGGACAGGAGAGGATCCTCCAGCCCTGTGCCTCCTTTCCGCCCTGCAGTACGCCACCAACCTTTAAGAGGACTCTCTACCCCACTGTGTACACACCGACACGAGAACAGACTGCGTTCCATAAAGCAGTAGACCCCCACTCCTGTCCCTTTAGACGAACCAACTGTGACTCGGCCTCTAACCCGACCCTGCCTCCCGTCCTGTCCCAGCCTGTCCCAGCCAAGCCCTCCACCATCTTATGGAAAGAACATCTTCTATTGGACCATTCAACACTTTTTCAAACTTTATTATTTAACGTTTTGGCTCATCTGAACCAATGAGTTTCCTCCTTCCTTCGTACGAATTACTACTTTCTATTTAAAGGTCTCGCACATCTGCCCTGTGCTACTGTCATGTATGACATGATAATATAAGAGTGAAGGAGGGTTGGGGGAAAGTGTGGGGACAATGCTGATGTATGGGTGGGTTGGGGAGGTGCCAAGGGGCAGCGTTTTTGCTTGTTGTTGCCACCTCCTCGCCCTGACACCTTCAGTATAATCAACTGCTGTCTTATTAGCTTTTTACATTTTTATCTATAGAGGATCTAATTTATGTTCAGTGTTTGCTTGTTTATGAAATATGTATAATATCAGATGATTATAATCTGCATGATTCAATTAAAAAACAGCAGAGGGAATGAAAAAAAAATCTTACACCGACATGTCCACATTTGAAACCCATGAGAAGCTCTGTGATGATGGGACTGAGCACCTGTGGAGAAAGTGTATAAAACACTGAGCCAATAAGCAGTGGACTCATACTAATGCTGACAGACTGTACTAAAGAGTATAAAGACACTATAGTGGACAATTGGAACTGGTCTCAGTCTCCAATATACAAACATCAGTGTCCTCGTCCCACTTCACCTGTTCCTGTTTCATTTTGATGTCAGCTCGCCTCCAACATAAACAGATGCTGGTCACACGTTTTGGGCACAGTTTTAGGATTTTTAGAGAAATTTTAATATAAATAATGTTTCACAAATGTGATATGTTTTTACTTTTTTCTTACTTTACTGACTTCCATCGTGAAACAGTTTATTTGGTTTTCTTGTGTTTTTGGACATTTCAGTTGTCATGTGTGAACATCCTGTAACCTGGTTCTTTTCTCTGTTATGTTTCACAGAGATCTGACAAAGATAATCAGATGGATTCCACTCAAAACTACTAGGAACTAGTTTGCAAGATTGTGAGGCTGTAAAAAGATGGAAGATGTGGGCCTGTAATAGATCCATATCTGCATCATAACCTGTCCTTGGAGACCCTATAATTTCCTTTTTAGGCCATTTGGGGGCAGTACAACACATGGTAAACACAACATTAAGCTATTATCACCTCCTAAAGTTTTGATATGATAAATTTGTTTGCATTTATTTAAATATCCGGCCAATATGGAGCAAAAGTGATTTGGAGTAGGGATGTCTGTATCAAGTTTTCTGCTCCTGATTCAAACTAGATCATATATAGTATCTGCCTATATGGAGTCCCAAAACCAATACTATTTCCTAGATACAAAAATCAAATATCGTAGATTAGCTGTAGTACATGTTTGGGCAGCTGGAGCCCCATGGTGTTTATTACTGTAGCAACCAGAGGAGACGGACAGAAAAACATTGTTTTCCTTGCCACTGTCGCCTTGGGGCTTGCTCTGGGGGTCAGCCATATGGGTTCTATAAAGCGTCTTGAGACAATTTAACTGTAATTGGCGCTATATAAATAAAATTGAATTGAATTGAATTAAATTGTAGGGGTTTAGGTAGTAAAGGAGCACCGTGACAAAGTCTGCTGTGTATCTTAGTACAGCAATATCAGCATGGGACAATTATCACATTTGCTGTGTTTGAATTACAACTTATTCAAATATTGATCGATAATGCACCATTTAAGAACAAAATTATTCAAATATAATCAAGTTATAAGGCTTAGATTCATGTGGATGCCAATGAGTTAAATATTGCCTTGATTGGCATCGTTATTTGGAGTCTAGTCTTTTAAACTCTGATGTGATCTCTTGAGGGGAAGATGTGATTGTGAAACTTGTATGTGTTTTAGCTGCAAACATCTTTATTATGGTAACTTTATGTGCAGTTTGGTACTGAGCAAGTAGCACACAGGAGGTTTATCCTGATTTTTTTTGCTGAAAACTGCTAATTGCGGTTGGAAACGAGGCTGATTGGAGTTGGGAGATTGAAATGAAATGGTAAAGTTGAGGGGCTGCTAAACCAAGACAGTTAGCTGAAAGAGGCTAACACGCTAAAGAAAGTGCAGAGTTGGGTGATAATTTGTGACTGTGAGCAACATCTTTCACGCTACACACAGTCATTTTTCATACAAAAATATTAGAAGTACACATCAGAGAGTTTATGTTTACCAGAGGTTCCAGTTTTGACGCATGTTTACACACTGCCTGAAAGTTTCAAAACCACAAGATTAACCTGGTTACTTTATTTGTTTTCTGTGGGATTAACCCTGCTACATTATGCTGTACGAGTTTGTACTTATATTTATAGGAGTGGTGAATGTGAACGCCTCCCTGTTTCCCCTTAAAGGCAGAGCCGAGACCACATTGTGTGACAAACATGAAGCATCCACAGAGCGTGTTGGCTGTCACATATATTAATATATCCTGGGTGACCTTTAATACTATACTATGCATCACTTATCAAACATAAGAATCCCTCTGATGGAGCCTGACCCATGTTAGCCGTGTTACCGTCATTGTTGACTTTGTGCTACCGTTAACCAAAGCAGTGAAGCGCACTGCTTGTGAGATTTGCAATAAGCAACCATTATTCTTATCCTCTGTCCTCTAAAGGGAGAAAACTGTGAACTCTCATGTGTAACCAAAACATACAGAATAAGAGTTTTAGAATGATATTCGAAGGAGCTTTTCCAACACTTGTGACCATGGCTTTGTCGCCCTCGTTGTCTAATCCTCCCCCTTCGACTTGAACCCGTCGACCTGCTGTTGATGTGTCTGTGGAAACAAGACATTCACAAACTGATGATTTGTATATTCTATTTTGCTCTGTTTTGTTTTATCTGGTCATATGACACTGGACTGTTGTGAAGGCACTTGCTTTGCAATGATGGCAGCACATGTACTGTAAACTGCTAGGAAAAACAACCTGTCTGCTGTAGAATAGGACACACTACTGATGGAAGGTGACGTCTGTAGAGATCAGGAGAGAAGCTGCGTGCTGCGGGTGAAGTGGTGAGTTGAAGGATGGAGGGCCTGTATTTATATATAAATATCCATATTTCTGTGTATTATCCTGTACACTATGTAGAAACTGTCAGGAGCAGAGATGAGTTTTAGGTTTAGGGGACGAGGCAGTAAGTGGAATCTGAAGGACAGCGGTGCAATAGAAACGTCACATGAATGGGTGCCTTATGTTTGGAGTCACGGTTATCAGTGCTCAGCTGAAAGTGCTCTTAATCACCACAAGGCAGATGGAGAATCAACCTCTCCATCCAAGGTGAGGAGGAGCTGTCTTGAAAAGTGAATTACTGTCTTGTAAAAGAATATGACATTGAAAGCAGTGGGTAAACGAAGTCCCTTTGAATCTGGACTGTGAGTACTCAACGAGATGAAAATATTTATTGGCCCCATTAACTTAAGAAAAACCAGCACAGTGCAGATTATGTATATGAGGATTTTTCTCTGTGAAGACCATCAAACCGCTCTGCTGTTTAGCCTCCACCTTCAATTCACCACTGCCTTTTGCTCTACATTCCCCTAGTGCTTGGTGGTGTGCATTTGCTGTATTTGCATTCAGTCTAAATGGAAAACATACCTGCATAAATAAATGTCTCAGTATGATTCAAACACCGTGTCTGGTTCTGAATCGAGGGGAGAGGGACAAGAAGAGGAGCTTTGTGTCAGATGAACATATTCAGACATTAATAATTTAGCAATAATGAAATAAAGGGCTTCTTTTGGCATTTTAGAGTAATGAAGGATTATTCTAGAGAAACACAAGGGAAAATACATTGCTTTACATTGCCATCTTGTGGCCAAATTCAGTCAATGGGCTGCAGTATCAAGTTATTTCTTGCCTCCTAGTGCCATCTAGTGCAATTGTGCAACCACACAACTTGTGCAAAAACATATCAAAATATTAGAATTAAATAGCATTAAGCTCAACAAAGACATGGTGTTTTGTTATGGCAGTTGTAGAATCCAGTGTTTTTTTGGAACGTGGGGACTGAAACTCAGTATATCTCAACCACTGCTGCTGTGAAAAAACAATTAGGTCATAATCTGCTTCCTTTTCCCTACCCTGTGATGTTTTATACCAGTTTTAATATAGTTTAATATCACCAGCTGGCATCCACATAAAAGGTATAATGAAGAAGTGATGTCCTGCTGTTTCATGTGAATTGTAAGATAACGTGTTTTTTGGAATTGAATTCATATCAGAGACATATAATAAAGAGGTGTTCATATAGATGAACACCTCTTATATCCTATGATTCTTTTAGACTTTTCCTGTCTTAGAAAAAAAAACAACACAAAAACAAATGTAATGCCAGAAGACAACATAAGATTATGGCAAGAAAGTGCATCAAGAAGGAAGAAGGAAGCACATGGAGCCACCGTTATCCAGTCCTGTGCAAGAATAAGCACTGTTACGTCACTAACCACAGAAGATGGGCTTGTAAGAATTTCATTTTATTTATTTATTTATTTATTTCTTGCAATATCTGAGAAGAAGTGGAGCTGCCACCTCAATGTGAGTAGTGGTCTCAGCCAGATCACCCTTATAAAACTGTCTGTTCTATTGTACCTGAGTTATACTGAAGACAATATGGATAAAAGAACAAGAGTTTAGTCCCAAAACTAAACCCAAAATAAGGCAGAAAGCAGTAGCGTAGTATTTTCTGCAGTGCTAAACAAAAAATAAAGCATTTAAACTGGGAGGAAGGAACATTTCCAGCATGATTTACAACAAACAATATCGGGGAGAATATTAAGACGAGCAAATGAGACGTGCTGGAGGACGTAGCTCAACTTAATTGGGAACACAACTCGAGTAGAAGAGGTGCAGGGCATGATTTAGAGGACGGACAAGCACAGGAGGGAACGTGGAAACGTGCCATATGATGAAATAATGTAAAGTAGGCCGTGAAAAACACTCCAGAAAGGTTTTCTTTGAAAAAAAAATCATTATGAATTTTGGCGCAAAAAAACGCCTTACTATACTATGTTGAAAAAAAAATGTGATTTTTCAACATGTTGTAAAAATGTGCCATATGATGAAATAATTTAAAGGAGGCCATGAAAAACACTTCAGAAAGATTTCATTTAAAAAAAATCATCATGAATTTTGGCGCAAAAAAACGCCAGACCTACACCTGTCAAACGGTAATGCAGGTGTTCTAAGGCAAGCTCAGGGAGGACAGAAACCTCCCGTGGAGCAGAAGGGCAAAAGCTCGCTTGATCTTGATTTTCAGTATGAATACAGACCGTGAAAGCGGGGCCTCACGATCAATGTTCCCTGTAATTTTTCATGAGTCTGAGCAAACACACAAACTCCCTGAGCGTCCCTTGGACCACTGTGAGCAACATCAGACGTGTGCACTGTGGTCACACCAGCATCACATCCATTCAAGTTACATGGTTCATTAAAAGAATCAAATTACAGCATTTACATTTCTGTTAAAACACTTTGTCAACAGGAGCCAGTTGAAGGCTGCAGTGATTTTAGTGACACTACAATGTATAAGAGTGAAGTTATTGAATATTTGTCTCTCTTTACTGTTGCAGCGGTTTTGCAAATTGCAGACGGACCCTGTTCACTCCATAGACACCAATGTTATTCCTGTAGCTTGAAAGACAGCTACTTTTGATAAAACTGGGCTTGTAGCACATTGTCTGCCTTGCAACAATGGGAAAGAGGCACCGTTTATGTTTTGACAACCTATATCTAATGAGTTATTGATGCTGGAAGCCCGAATCTGTGAATATCTTTCCAACTTTACTGAACTTGGGGCCACTACCACCTAAGGAGTGATATATTTAATTTTGAGAAAAAGCATTTAGCCATACTTAAAGCTTTAAGTGCTTTATTAACACGGAACTAAAAATTTTGTATTGTTTTATTATCACAGGTTCTGTCTGAAAAGAGGTGGCATCATTTTAAACAGTAAAATTAAACTAACAAAATGACCAACCAGTGAGCAATACTGGATTCTGCAAAGACATAAACAACTTTTTTAAAAATCTAAATCTTAACACAGTTAATGTATTAACTTATTTTTGTGTGTATGCATGTATTTATTGATTTATTTAGTACTGTTAACATATCAGAGTTCTGAGTGAATTTTTCTTAAGATAGGCAAAGGCCATTTATTGATTACATATAGGCTGTTAAATGTTTATTAAAAACTAAAAAGCATTTTAAAAAAACAACTTAGGCATTTATTGAGTCGCTAAAATACTGTAGAGTACAGACCACATCAGCATGATTATAAGCATCCTCTGGTAAATTAACAACCAGATACTGATGTCTCTCACCATATGGACTTCAGGAGATGACTGGGGGATGATAAACTGTGACCTACTGGTTGGGTTCTCTCTGTTCTCATGTTTCTTACATGTTTGTCCCCTGACAGCCAGGTCCTAATGTTTTTTGAGCAACACACCATACTATGACGTTTTTACAATGATGGTTCTACTATGGAACCAGTTTGACATGTTCAGGTGTTCTTTGTGTGAAAACTCAGAGATTTCAGGGATCAGAAGGTGGTTTTCAACTTTCATTGTTAACTTTCTGCTTCAACTTTAAATTAAATTTCCTTCACTAACCCAGCCCTCTGGACTTCCAGTAAGCTGTGTTCCTATTGGCTGTCCAGGTGGCTGCTTGGTGTTATCAGGAACACCTGAGCAGCTCACTGTCTTCCTGCTTTATTTAGCTGCAGACAAACATTTCCTCTGCTTCTCTTCACCAGTGAACTGGGTTTGGCTCCATTGCTTTAGTTTCTTCTTTAGGTGTTGGCTTGCAGCTTCCAGCAGTAAAATAGTCTTTAATGTGTTTCTTGGTGTGTTTTAGGGCTTTGTACTGGATAGTTGTCTTGGTAAATGTGGTTCTTTAGCCACAGTTAGCACATGGTGCTGATGTGTGCAGTGATTAGTGGATTTGGTTCAGCTGAGTTGTGTCTTTATCTTGGCTGTAGTGAGTCTTTAGAGGTTTTTGGTCAGACACATTCTGTATTCTTGTTTGTGAACCAGCGTTGGTTGTCCAGAAGGTAAGAGTTCCTGTCCTGATTCTCTGTTCTCAGAGGTTCTCTGGTAGGCTGCAGGAGACTTTAGCGTTTGGGTTGTGCTAGTTTGGTTTTTGTATGGTTTCATTTGGACGACTATCTTGAGGCCCCTCCATGTGGTTTAGTGAGGTTTTCTGGAACAGTTCTACAAAGCAACCTGCAGCAGAAGAGACTTTGAGAGTTTTTAGGAAGTTCTGGAGACCAGACTTTAGAGCAGCAGAAACATTTGTCAGCAGTTTGAGCAGGAGAAGGTGAGCTTCAGAGTAGAAATGAGACAGAAACCTTCTTGACCCGTGTGGTGAGGTCCTGTACCAAGAGTTTGAGCAGGTTGTGAAGAGTCTGTAGTTCTTTGGTCTGAAAGCACAAGAAGAGTCGACTCATTAAAGGAGAAAACAGGAGATATTGTTGCTTCTTCTGTTGCTCTGCAGTTTCCTTAGACTGAATATCAAGTTTATATTTTAAATGATTTACCATGTGAGCCCAAGAAGACTTCAATAAACTCCCTCCCTCCCCTGGACACGTTTTATTATGATGTTCAATCTTTTTTTTTTTGTTTGTTTTTGAGTTTTAATCATAGCTTTAGCATAGTTTTTTCTCTTTGCTTGTTTAGTTTTGCAATCTGTGTGAAAGGTGCTAAACAAATAAAGCTGAATTGATAAACTGAATAATTGACTAACTCATGATTGTGACAACAGAAGTATTTTCATTGTGATTTAAGGGTTTATTTCATTTTTAAGGTTGGGGTTAAAATCTTGACAGAAAAAAAGATTAAAGAAATAAACTACAGTAAAAAAGCAATTAAATCAAAGGAAAAAAACATTTAATATAATAAAACTTTTAAAAAGAAAATTAAACATTAAATACAATTAAATTATATTAGACAAAATATTTAATTAGACAATTAAACAGAAGATACAAAGCATGTAATTATGAAATTAAACAAAATTTTTTAAACAAAAATATTAAACATTAAAGATGAAATATTTTAGATAATTAAACATTTAAAAAATACAATTAAACAAGAATATTACACATTTAGAAAAATACAAAACATTTAATTAGATTATTAAACCTTTAAAAGTCAAAACATTTAATTAAAAAATTAAATGTTTAATTAGAAAATTAAATCTTAAAGACAATAAAACTTTAAATAGGAATTAAACAGAAAATACAATGAAGTATTAAAAAAGAAAATTAACCATTAAAAGATGGTAAAACATTTAAAAAGAAAAACCTTAAAGATTTAATTGAAAAATTAAACATTGGGAAAGAAAAGGAAATTTTTCAAACAAGCCGATAAAACATTTGAAAAAACAACAATTAAACATTAAAAAGACAAAATATTTTGAAATCAGATCAGACAGAACAGAGTAAAAGGTGACAAAAGAGCAAAACTAAACATTTAAGAAGAATCAAACTAAAGATAAAACCTTTGAAAGGACACCAGTTAAACTTTAGAAGATCAAATTAAACAGAAGAAACAAAATGATCAAAAGAGCAAAAACAGATAAAGGCATTAAAGTGTTTTCTAGTCTGAAATGAAAAGATCAAGTTGTTTCTTCAAACATTTCCTCTTTCTATGTTCTTGGTTTGATTGTGGACAGATTTACTAAGAACTCATTTCAGAAAACTGATTTCCAGATAAAGTCTACTAGAGGTTGAAGGCATTGATCAAACTAATGTTACCTTCTGATCTCCACAAACTTTACTGTTCAGTGAAGAGAATCAAAGTTTGTTCAGGATTTCTAAAAAACCCACAGGTGAAGGTCTGAGAAGAACTCAGATGGATGGTCTAAATGTGAAATCAAGACTCATGGTCACAAGTTTTAAGGCTTCTGTTAACTAGAAAGTTCAAACTAACAGAGAAGTACTGAGAAACTTCTAAGATTTCAGTCCTCAGACTGTCCGAAGGTTCAAACTAACAGAGAACTACTCAAGAACTTTTAGGTTTTCAGGCCTCAGACTGTCGAAAGGTTCAAACTAACAGAGAACTACTCAGGAACTTAGAAGATATCAGTCCTTGGGCTGTCTGAAAGTTAAATCTAACAGAGAACTACTGTGGGACTTAGAAAATTTCAGCCCTCAGACTGTGTGAAAGCTCAGGTCCTGAGGACTCGGGAGGTGTGGAGGGTTTGGAAAGTCTTGGAACTGAGGGTTCAACCCTCCAGCACAAAGGCTGAAGTCCAACCTCCTGAGAAAAACGGTCGAGACGAGACTCGAATTAAAAAAAATCTCGAAAACGACAAAAAATAGATGATAAATGCGCAAAAAAAAGAAGAATTAGTATCTGAGCGAATAGCTCAGGGGGTTAGAAGACAGACTACCAAGTGGAAGGTAGCCGGTTCAAGACCCACCACCGGCATTTTCTTTCTTTGTCTTTGTCAGGATTTTGAGAAAAACTTAAGAAGGACTGGTCTTGAACCAGCGACCTGCAGCTCCATAGGCAAATCCTTAACTCACTGAGCTACAGATCAGATGAAAAGAAATAATTTCGTCGTCCCTTTGGCATCGTAGTTCCTGAAGTGACCACATGGGCAGAGCAAAGGCGGAGTCTGGGTGGAGTCAGGGCGGAGAGTAGGCGGGGAAGTGGGTGGCGGCCTCCCCCCTCTACTCCCCCACCTCCCCCCACCGCCCACCACACCTTCCCCCGCCCGACGAGTTCTTCGAGTCTCGATGAGTTCCTCGAGTCTCGACAGGTTTCCCCGAGTTTCTTGAGTTTCCACGAGGTCGGAGGCAGAACAAGTTGTCATGAAAAGGTGTTGAAGTCGGCCGGGTAGAGTGACTTTTTACAGCGACTACAAGGAAGACAACTAGAAGAGCAGGTCTTTAACCACCATCCATAAAATCCATGGAGTCGCTCCAGAGAAATGAAGGGAGGTCAACTTTTATCAACCTCCATCCAGATGCTCAACTTGATATCTTTGAGATTTTTAGCACCACAAACCTTTAGTATCAGACTTTCATGGAATCCACCAGCAGATTTAGTTTTTGTTGACAAACTTTATTCTTGTTGTCGTGGGACTGCATTATTTAAAACTGTTCCTTCTATTTGACCTCATGTTTATTAGTTTTAGTGGAGAAAATTTGAATTGTCAATTAGTCTCTTAAAAACTAAATAATAAATTGGATTAGTCACGAGGTTTAAATTTCTTACTTTGTCATATTTTAAATATGACAAAAAAGTATAAAAATAAAGCATCTTGAGACAATTTGACCTGTAATTGGCGTTATATAAATAAAATTGAATTAAAATTGTATGTATTTTATAATGGAGTAATTCAGCCATATATGTTAGAAAACACATTTTCTTTGTCCATTAATCTGTCGTTTTCTCCAGTAATTCATTTCTTGTTTTGGTTTATAAAATGTC